>NW_013952655.1:167713-179565 GCF_001266775.1 Austrofundulus limnaeus | reverse complement strand
AACTGATAGGCACAGCTGCAGTAGCTGTAGCTGGACTCCTGGCTGCCCTCCGGATCACCAGAAGCAAAATGTGTGACCACACCATTGTGTTCCAAGGGGCAGGAGAGGTGAGTGCAGCATGAATGCACAGTATAAATAATAATGTCCTTTTTCTGTGTAAAACTTTATTTTTCAAAAAGAAATAGATGAGTAACGTGCTTTGGTTTCGTCACAGCGTAGTTATGAAAACCATCACTTGTTCTTAATTAATCTTTCCCATCAAGATGTTTTAGTTGGTACGAAACAGCTTCTCTTCTTTCTGTCTCGCTCCCAGGCTGCGATGGGCATCGCTGAGTTGATCACCATGGCCATGGAGAAGGAGGGACTTACCAAGGAGGAGAGTTTGAAGAAAATCTGGATGGTCGATTCGAAGGGACTCATTGTTAAGGTGTTTATCTGAGCGGGGACAAGTAGAGATGTAGTTTAGTTTCTGTTGCACTGAATATTTTTTACACGCCATAATGCACAAGAAAGCCTATATATGATCAGTTATCTTTATGCGGGCGATTGCACCATGAGTTAATTTAGAGTCATGCTGAACAACAGGCATCACAAACTGGTGAAAACAGGAGGTAGTTTTGTTACTCCATTCAAGTTTAGGACTTGTGTTTGAGAGCAGTTTTTAGACTGACATTTGCACTTTCATCTGTCACATTTACTCTTTATCTTTACTTCCTTCATTTTTATTTAGCTATATGTTAAACTGATTTGATTTAGAATGATGCTCACTTGGTCAGGTATTTTTTTGTCAACATTTTTCACGTTCTTTGTCAACACTGCTGTTTATCAGCTTAAAAGTTCTTGTAAGTACAAAAAGTGTCAGCAGTAACCTGTGTAATGAAAACCATCACAAATGATAAAATGTAGAGTTGGAGTTGAATGAGAACAGACTGAAGAGTTACTAAAACACTTCACAGTGGACTCATCCACATTTATTCAGTTTAATGTTTTGTTTGGAAATCTTGGGTCTTGATGCTCTCCCTCTTGTTCTTCAGGGTCGAGACCACCTGACTCACGAGAAGCAGGTGTTTGCTCATGAACATCCTCAGATGAAAAGTTTAGAAGAAGTGGTCAGAGAGCTGAAACCCACCGCTATCATTGGTAAACCAAGTTACTCAGTTTTTGTTAGTTAATAAATTTCATGATTTTTAATTTTCATTTTACTGCAAGTGTAAAGTGAAATACGTGGGACAGTAATGGTCTTCTGTCTTAGGTGTGGCAGCTGTTGCTGGAGCCTTCTCTGAGCAGATCATCAGGGACATGGCTTCCTTTAATGAACGCCCAATCATCTTTGCTCTCAGCAACCCAACCAGCAAGGCTGAATGTACAGCAGAACAGTGCTACACGTACACAGAGGTGCTCACAGCTTTCCTTGTTACATTTCAGTCAACAGTTTTTGTTCACCTGTAATGAATTGTTTTAAAGTACGTTTGTACTCCTTGGTGCTGCAGGGCCGTGCCATTTTTGCTAGCGGCAGTCCGTTTGACCCTGTCACCCTGCCTGATGGGAGGACGTTTTTCCCTGGTCAGGGCAACAATGCCTACATCTTCCCCGGTGTGGGCTTGGGTGTCACTGCTTGCACTTTACCACATATTACTGAGGACATCTTCTTGACTGCAGCAGAGGTGAGACAACATTATAACAGAGGACCCACAATAGCTAGGTTTCAGTCACATGGTTTTGATGGTGCGCAAATTTCAATGGAAGAAACCACTGTAGTGTCCGTATTATATAGATTAAGTTTCAAGACAAAGACACCACACTCTAAAAATGAAATGTTGGATTTACTTAACCATGTTATGTGACCTGGTTCCACTTAACTGAGTTGAGTAAAATCAAAGCAACATACTCGTGTTCTTTGGTTAAAAAACTGGTATATTGCTTTGAATTTACTCAACTCAGTTAAGTGGAACCAGGTCACATAGCATGGTTAAGTAAATCCAACATTTCATTTTTTACAGTGCAATAATTAGTTGACAGTTAAGTCAGATGTGACCCATAGATCATGAAGATGAGCTTGAAGATTTACTAACAATGGAGGCTGTTGATGTCACAAAATATCTGGTCCTTCAGATGTCTTATGTCACCAAACAGCAGATCAAAGCCTACAAAAGTGTAGAACTTTTTTGATAATGATAATTATTTGGTCTTCACCAGGGTGAGTGTTTGTTATTTTATATGTATATATATAAAAAGACCAAAAAGATCAAATTAAGTCCATATTAGACTGCCAGTAACTCAGTAAAGAAGACCATTAAGTAAATGAGCATTTTACGAAAAACAGTGCTGTATAARCATWGCCACAAAAATYGTTAGCTAGCTAACATACMTCTGAGAAGTGGTYGCTGCAGATGCCGGCRTTAGCCGACTGTGCTCCTCCCGACCGCAGGTGTAGTTTTAAAATCCACTTCTTACAGTATTTTTCTGTGAGCTTTCTATATTTCTCCCCTTTGTACCTCTTTTACAAAACTACACAAGACATGAGCATTTTTTCACATGGCACATCGTCTGGTACTTCACTTCCTGCCCCATCTGCATTTTTCACTCTTGCTGTACTGCATTGTGAYGTCACATGAAAACACTATTGTCTTGTACCAAAACRTGCAAAACAGGAGTGTATGATATACTCTAAATTCAAATAAACATTTAAAATGAAGAAATATTAAAGACAAAGATTTACAAAAAGCCGTGACAACGGCAGCATTACTCATTGCTTGCTGGTTTTTCTAATACTGACAGAATTTTAGTATGGATTCAAGTCACTTTATAAAATAAATGTGCTTCTTCTAACGTTTTCTATTCTGTTTGGTCACCATTTAACAGGCTCTAGCTCAGTTGGTGACGGAGAAAGACCTGGCAGAGGGAAGACTTTATCCTCCTCTCAGCTCCATCAGGGACGTTTCTCTTAAACTGGCCGTTAAGGTGAAAAGCTACGAGTATAAAACACATTCTGTATCATGTGTATCCAGATACATTAAGGCTTACCACAGCATTAAAACTGCAACTAACAACAACCTGTGATTACAGATTGTGGAGTATGCGTATGAGCACAACATGGCCACACTTCGCCCGGAGCCATCAGACAAAGCAGCCTACGTTCACTCCATCTGCTACAGCACTGACTATGATGACTTTGGTGTTGACTCATACTGCTGGCCTGAGGACTGTGTGACTGTGCAGTCATGTAAACTTTGATCCTCCAGACACAGAAACTACAAGAGCACTGAAATATGCAAAGTAACTACTGATGTGCAATGTTATCTGAAGACAAGATGCTGGGAGGGGAGAGGGGAGCATGGCCACAGGGGGGTCTGTGTACAAAATTTACCCACTAATATATTCCTATACTTTCAAATGAATACTGACAACACAAGAAAGATCAGTTAGCAGAATCGTAAWGAATTGCACAAATGGGTTTCACATTACTTTAAAGTGAAATATCTGGGGAAGGTGTTTTTGGAGGTTAATGTTGATTGTACTGTGATAGACATTCACTTTAAGCCTGTGTCTACAAAATCTAAAAAAAAAAAACTCTTGCCAAATAAAGTTTTGATTAAATTTCCTAATTCCTGATTTTGATATGGCTGGTTTTTCAAAATTGTTTTGTTTTGTTTTTTGWTTTTTTGTTCTTTGGTAAGATTCTCTGAAAGTTATATGAAGTAAAACAAATCGGAGTATTTTGATGCTCTGGCTCCATCTAGAGCCAGTTGTTGTCATTAGCCAGCTCATCATCAACCCTTCTGCTGAGTTCAAGTTTCACTTAGAAGCTTAGTTGTTTGTTTGTTTGTTTGTTTGTTTGTTTGTTTGTTTGTTTGTTTGTTTGTTTGTTTGTTTGTTTGTTTGTTTTTAGACTTCTCAGACTGAAGAAGTCTCTTGGAGGAGAGACGAAACGTTTCATTAGAGAAGAACCCGTCCAGAAGACCTATACAATTTTTTTCTTTTTGTTTGTTTTTGTTTTTATTTTGTTTGTTTGTTTTCTCTCAAAAAAGAAGAACAAAGATTTAATCCAGTTATTTATAGATTTTGTAACTTTATCCATATAACTCATCTGACCAGGCAAAACTCTGTTTTGATTAGTCTTAATATATTTAGTGTGTTTTATTACAACTTTGTACATCTGTGATGTTCCAGGTAAAAAAAATGACTGATCATTAGAAATATGACTACTGGTCTTCACAAGGTAGGTGTGTATACCAGAAACAATCCTAAATAAGTAACAAAAACAAGTACACACAAACACACAAAACAAATGTTTTAATGCATTTTGACAAATTGTGTTACCAACTGTCAAAATGTTTTTAATACATTTTGACAGATGGTAACACAATTTGTTTTAACTGTGAAGACAAAATAATTGAAATATGTTTTTTCTCCATTCAAAMCAGAGCTGCATGAGTTCAGATCTTTGAGGACTGCAGACCATAAAAAATAATTTTAATAGATTTATAGTTTGTTAAAACATAATTTAATAAGATTAGCATTAGGTGATGTTTTACATAATAATTTATTATCAGATATATTGAGGCAAAACTAGTTTAAAAAAGAACACAACTGGAAGATTAAAGCAGTTGAACAGCTGCACACATCCAGCAGGACACCGCTGTCTGAAACTAACTGAGGATGAGTTTACAGTTTTAAATCAATCACTCAATAACTAGGCAGACAGTACCAGAGACCTTGGCTGGACCGCTGCCCAACCTTGTCAATACACCCAATAAGCAAACAGACCAGTCAGCGTGGAGCGTCCCACCCAGGGCAGTCGTTTGGTCCCCCCCATATTTATTTTATTTATCCAAGTTCCCAAATGAGCCTCAGGCAGCCCCTGCTCTGTCCTGATGATCAATATGTCTCAATGTCAACACCATGCAGCTGCCAGCTAAAGTGTCCAGACCATGAGTGGGGTCTCACTGCAGCACAGGAACACTCTGTTTAGTTTGTGTCATAGAGTTCAGTTTGCCATTTAACCTGCTTGTTGAGACGTAGTAGCTCTAAAAAATACCTAAAACATGTTATGTCTTTCTGCTAGGTTCCATTATTTACTGTATAATATTAATTTGTTTACAGCTGATCTCTTAGCTAGCTATAATGCTAATTTGAACTTTATTCAACTAAAAGTCATGTTTAGTCATCCAGACCCCCCTGAGTTGAGAAATCCCTGCAGGAAGCAAAACTTCATTACAGAATAAATGCCCTTTTGTTTTGTTTTTCATTTTTTTACTCAGAATGTGTTGATGTTACAGCTGTTTAAATTTCCCAAACTTGTTACAACCTTTATTTCCACAATCTTTACACTTCTTCTACAGCATTTGGACATGTTTGTCCTGTTTCACCCAGTGTGTCTCAGTGCTGAGTCCATTTGATCTGAGCTCAGCATTTTCTCTTCAGAACCGGACATGAAATATTTTGAACTTGTATCGTTTCATAAATGGATTTGTGTGACAACCATTCACTTCTGACTCTTAAGGTTCACTAATTTTGTTTCAGTACAAATTAGCACAGTAACTGTTTAAGGTTTAACTTCTAGTCTGCATTTCTGCCTGCCTACGTTTGTAAAAGTGCTGGCAGAAAATGAGACATAAATGTTCTGACAAACACAAGGAACAGACGGAACACATCAGGTGCTACACTGCAAGAAATGTCCACCTAACCAAGTTTTAAAATGTTATATCCACCAAAAAAGTCTTTTTGATCTTGTTTTGAGACTAATTTACTAAACAAGAACAGAATGTGTACAATTATTTATCTTAGTTTGGAAATTTGACTCAAACTAAGTGAAATTATCTGCCAATGGAGTAAGACAATTTCACTTGGTAAGATTGTTGAAATAAGAAAAAATTTAGTCAAATTAGGTGATTTCAAGGAGCTTACAAAGTGAAATTGTTTTACTTCATTGACAAATTATTTACTTAATTTTAGTTAAATTTCCACACTAATAATAAATAATCTTAAACAAGACCAATTTTTTTCTGGATATAAGTTTTTAAAACTTTGTTAGAAGTGTCCTGATGCATCTCAGTAATCCAGGTAAAAAAATCAAAAAGAAAAAAAATTGTATAGGTCCTCTGGACGGTTCTTCTCCAATGAAACGTTTCGTCTCTCTTCCAAGAGACTTCTTCAKTCTGAGAGTTTCAGGCAAAATTCAGGCTTTTAAGCACTGCCTCCATGTGACTGATACTCACATCACATGGCTATCGTTGACACCTAATTAACACCTATTGTTAACAGGGGGTGGAGTGATACTGGCAATAGCCGCACTGTAGGAGGGGGACAACTGAAAACGGAGGCCTCCACCTCTGTTTAATGATGGACGGTCTTTCTTCACAAAAATGGCTTCTTTTACTCCTCTCTCAAACCAACGTTCCTCTCTATCAAGAATGAGAACATCCTCATCTCTGAAAGAGTGACCGCTGGCCTGTAAATGAGTGAAAACTGCAGAGTTCTGGCCGTTAGACGTAGCTAGCTAACACAGACGAGCTACATCTAATGGCCAGAACTCTGCAGTTTTCACTCATTTACAGGCCAGCGGTCACTCTTTCAGAGATGAGGATGTTCTCATTCTTGATAGAGAGGAACGTTGGTTTGAGAGAGGAGTAAAAGAAGCCATTTTTGTAAAGAAAGACCGTCCATCATTAAACAGAGGTGGAGGCCTCCGTTTTCAGTTGTCCCCCTCCTACAGTGCTGCTATTGCCAGTATCACTCCGCCCCCTGTTAACAATAAGTATTAATTAGGTGTCAACGATAGCCATGTGATGTGAGTATCAGTCACATGGAGGCAGGGCTTAAAAGCCTGAATTTTGCCTGAAACTCTCAGACTGAAGAAGTCTCTTGGAGAAGAGACGAAACGTTTCATTAAAGAAGAACCCGTCCAGAAGACCTATACAATTTTTTTTCTTTTTGTTAGAAGTAGATTTTTTGCAGGGTCTGGTACATGCACTTCTGTTTGTGTTTTTTTTTTTCTGACTGACCATGTGGCACCTCTCAGCTCACAGCCTGGGTGACTGGCAGCTGAAACCACCTGACCTCTTGACCTTGTTCCGTCACATGAGCGTTGCTAAAAACCTTTTGATTTKTGTCAATCAGCGACCCTCCTGGTGTATGAGTATGTTTGACCATCTCCACTGTTCTCACCTTTTTGACATTTTCCTCTCTCATCTGAACACAGATTAAACAACCAGGCAGCCGTCACTCTTTACTGTCCCTAAAGTTTGTCTCTCTTGTTTTCGTCTCTGTCTTCACTTGGATTGTCTCGACAACAGGGAAGTCATTAAAGGAATATTATACTGAATTGATGGTATTTAGCTGTTATCTAATGCTGCTAAAATCATAGGTGGTAAAATGTTAGTTTTAAAGATGAGGATGTACACGGCCTGCAGAGGGCGATCTAATACATTATTTGAGAAAAAACTGTTAAAGGTTTTTATAGGAGAGCTGTCAGCTTTTCTAATTTTTCTTTAAATATATTGGCTGCAAATTGTGTTGTTAATACATCAGACTATGAATGACATTCATTTTTAACCACCAGATTTCATACATAAAACATCAAAGTGAAGTCATGAATCTGTTTCTCCTGCAGGTCAGACGGCACTGCCAGCCTGAGAAATCAGTTCTCCTACATGTCAACATTTGAACTGTTGCTGAGGTTTGCTGTTCCACACAGTTTTAAATATGTTCTTGTGTTGAAGAAGTTCACACTCACACTGTAAAATGCATTTAGTTCTCCAGTATATGAACATTTTTCTTTACCTGTCAGGTTTTATTTTTATTCAGCCACTTCCTGTTGAGACAGATTTGTAGTTTAGKTGGCTTTGTGTCGAGGCAGCTCAGTGGAGCGGCTGGTCAGCACTGCTGCCTGACAGCAAGCAGGTCCTAGGTTTGCAAAGAAAAGAGAAATCTTTCCTTTGTTCAGCCTAAAAACCTTGAAGTATTTGTAAGTTCAGTTTATAAAATCGAAGGCGCACACAAATCCAAAATCCTTGACAAGTTAAAGTCTGAAGAATTTCAATGAAGGTCTTGAATACCTGTTTTGAATACCTGAACAGCAGCTATTTGAAAGCGCTACTGTTATCTGCCGGACAACAGTTTTGGGCTTCAAGGATTTTCTGAGCACCACCTGTGCCACTCTATTTCATTTTCTTTTAATCCCAACGAGCAATTTTTGTCAAAGCTGACGGTGGCCACCTAATACGTTGAAACATATTGATTGCTGCGTGCAACCAGAAAACATGAGAGGAATGCAGCCGACATGCAACTTTCTTCCACTCTTTTGAGAAAAAAAACTTGTTTATGGTGTGAAAGAGTCACTGCACAAAAACTCAATTAAAAGATAAATGAATATTTCTCCTCGCTTCATTTCAGAAGTGCATCATTTATTAACCTTGGCTTTATCTGTTCCATATGTACAAAACACAATTTTGTCAACAAAACTCACTTTTGTAGGAACAACCGTGTCTGTCAGGGGAGCCGGGTGTTGAAGTGTGGGGAAGTTTAAAAAAAAGAATCACAAGATGCTTCGACATTTTGTCCATTTATTGTCAAAAGTCCCTCATTTTCATTTAGTTTTCAGATGTTTGGGAAGTCATTTTTCATGGTATATGTTATGTCAAATCCATTTAGAAAACTATTTTTCCTTTTCTCTAAAAAGAAAACCTAGGAAAAAAACAACAACAGGGATGTTCATGATTTGAAGACGGCTTAAAAGTTTTTAAATCAGGAATGGGCAACTTAAATGATGGACGGGGAGAATATTTTGTCAATACSACTATAATAACATTTGAAGCAAAAGGTAGTGAGCTGATGCCTTGAGTTCAGACTCCTGTGTGGTTCTGGTAAAAAGTCATGTTCTTGCAACTTCAGTAAATTTCTCATATTTAGCTATGTGCAACATGTGGTAGTGGCGACTTACATTAAAACCTTCATGGCAGAGGGCGTCTCTAAGCTGACCACACAGACCTCCCAAAATAAAAACATTTTATTCTTTTTTGTTTTTACTTAAAAACACTCTTAAAACACTGAAACACCAGTCTTAAGTTAAAAGAATTTGGTGCCTCATTGGCGGGCTTGATGGAAGTCCACATATGGCCAGCGGGCTGCCAGTTGCCCATCCCGGTTATAAATAATCAACATCTTACCTGTTGCAGAAAGCTCGTTAAGCTGCTTCATTGTGAAAGAACAGAATATAAATCTGAGCAGACTTATTGGCTAACAGGTAGTTTGAGCTGGGCCAAAAAAACTTTAAACTTTGACCCTTTGAAAGAAATTACTAATGTCCCCATGTTCCAAGATAAATGTTTGAAAGATAAAAGATGGTCATTGGTTTTAAAATAAAACACTCTTCTATTGTKACCCTGTAGTTTTTAAAGGTGAAGCTGTTGAGATGATGCATCARTATAAATATCTGAGAACTGTTCTAGACAATAAACTGTATTTTGATGCTCATGTGAATTCACTTTGTCAGAAGAGAATGCATTTTTATTGAAAGCTCTGTGGTTCTGATGTTAATTCTACTTTTATGATGATGTTTTATTGAGTCTCGTTTAACTTTGACTTCTGTTTGTTGGTTTGCAGTTGTTCATTTTCCTTTTTAATTTTTTTTTTTTGGGTTGTAGCTAGTATAAATGTTTTGTTTTCATGTTTACTGACTGCAGCAAATTACCCCTAGGGGATAATAAAGATTCTTCAACTTGAAACTTAGTTGGATTTTAGAAAAAACCCTTTAATGTGACACACTGTTTATTGTATCATCTAATTTTTCTTTCATCATAGAATTCTAGTTTTCTTTTAGTTTCACATCTCAGCTCGGAGTCGAGCTCATGTAGTGAGGACTGTGTTTAAAATGTTTTTAAAAAATGTGATAATTCAGCTGCTCAGTTCACATTTAGTCCAAATCTGCTTCACCCTCTTAGAAGCAAAATGAATTTAACCTCGTGCAGGAGGAGGGAAACTGAGTAAAAGCAATTTCCAAGTCGTCTGTTCAAGTCTGCTCTCTGTGACTCCTGCATGAGAGAGCAGGACAACTAAAAGCGCACAGCACGCTCTGCATTGTATGATATGAGCTTTTCTTGCAGGATCAAATGTACACAGAGTGACCTTCATGTCCTCAGCTCAGTCAGTGCTCTGCCTGGCTGGTAGTGGACTGGATGAGGACCTCAGCTCAGCAGCACCCCACCGTTCAGCCATCCTTGTGAATTATCTTGTGTGTAATTCGGAGAGACGTCCCTGTCTCGCAGACGGCCCGCGGAGCGTGCACGCTGCACAGGTTTTAGCCTAAGAGGCAGTGGTGGGTGCAGGTTTCCAACAGCCTGTTGTTTCTCAGGCGGGTACCATGCGCCGATACCAAGCAGCAGCGCCAACGCCTTGACAACTTTTCCATAATTAGACGAGGCTCTGCACGCAGCGCCGAGGTTCTGGCACTGAAATCTAATGTGACATGTGTGATCACGACCCAAAGTCGTGTTTAATTAATTTGTGTTTCAACACAAAGCACACAGACATCATTCTCTGCAGATCTCATCATGGGGAAGAGATTGCACCACACTAAAATAGGCCATTTTTCTGCATTTTTGTAGCTAATATTAAACTGTGCTTTTCACCTTAAAATTCAACAGGTGGTTTTTTTTTCTTTTTTGGATAAAAGCATTTTATCTGTGTATGCAATAGAGAGTATAGCACTACAACTTGATTTAATCTACTATTGTTGAGCTTTTTTATTGTTTGAGCGTGCTTTTGCTGCTTCTTTGAATGAAGCCACTAGCCAGACTTGTGTTTGTTATTCAGCTGTAATCTCCAGATGGATCAACACATGCTGAAATTATGACAAGTAAGACATTTGCATGTGACCTAAATCACTCATTTCTTCTCCACTGTAAAAACAAAACTTGTACAGAGTGAGTCTTTTCAGTTCGGCCATGACCGGAAGGTTTTGCTCATACCGGGGTTTGTTTTTACAAACCAAATTCCACTGTTACCAGGTTTGTCCCTTGTCTTTGATCCTGTTTGCGGTGCTCATGGACAGGACCTCAAGGTGCAGTGGTGATGAGGAGGAGGTCTGGTATCCATCCTCACTGGGGACCCTCTAGGAGGAGCTTGAGATTATTGCTGTATTTATCATATTATGCACAAGTAATAATCTGGTATTGAGACTTGCTAGAAAAAAACATAATCAAGACCTGACAAGCTGTTATAATCCCATCCATGATTTCTGTCTCGTAATGTAACATTTATATAGCAATGTTTTTGCTTTGTGAAATACAGTAATTAGTACTAATTATTTTTGGTTAAATTTTTTTTTTCAGTGCACATGAACCTGTTCCAAAACAAACAGCACTTGTTAACAAAGAAAGGTAAGCCCACCAACACTCTCCATGCACTCATGACCAGTAAGAGAGCATTGATCTTAAGCCTGAATACACACTGTGGCACACTATTGGCTGACATCACATTCAACATGCATGCGTTTTTTACAATATTAACATGCATATATTTGCAGGAATAGGCCTTTGCAATTGTTCTTTTGATCTTCATTAATTCTCTAATTGTTTGCCGCCAGTGATTTACTGCCAAGTTTTGTAAACATCAAAGCTTTTCCGCCTTTTCTCTGAAACCAGACACAGCCTATTAAATTAACATGCATATTGCATCTTGAGCTCAATAAGTTGCCTAATTAATTGTGAGAGGCAACAACAGCTTCTGGTTGTTATGGGTATAGAAAGTTGTTTGTCCCTTTTTAGCTTGTGTGGTTGTGGTGCCAGTCCTGCTGTGTACGTGTGTGTGTGTGTGTGTGTGTGTGTGTGTGTGTGTGTGTGTGTGTGTGTGTG
>NW_013952655.1:157909-167696 GCF_001266775.1 Austrofundulus limnaeus | reverse complement strand
GTGTGTGTGTGTGTGTGTGTGTGTGTGTGTGTGTGTGTGTGTGTGTGATGGTAATACCTGACTGTTAATGGCCAGGTCCTCTTTGATGTGGTCAGCCGGCGTTTGGTCGTCCTTTTTCTCTCTGTCAGTTGTGGCATGTAAATCTGCCTGCTGTGTTATCTCCTTAGCTGCTCAAGTGTCCACCTGAGT
The DNA here is from genome assembly GCF_001266775.1 of Austrofundulus limnaeus. NCBI lineage: Eukaryota > Metazoa > Chordata > Actinopteri > Cyprinodontiformes > Rivulidae > Austrofundulus > Austrofundulus limnaeus. The sequence goes on along the minus strand of NW_013952655.1, from coordinate 167,507 downwards.
TCATTCACATGACTGAGAAATCAAAGAACCTACAAAGGATCCGTGTTTMTTTTTGAACAAACATTAATTTTGTTAGAGCTCTCCAACATCACAGTGTCGCCGTTTAACGGTTCTGAAAGCYGCTAGTTTGAAGCCAGGACGACAGAGGGGATCTCTAAAACACTGAATTCTGACATGTTCCTCATCGTTTCACTGGAGAAGGAGAACCATAACGTTTTTGACTGTTTGCTCTGTGTTACCAAAAGATCTTATGAGCCATAGGGCATGTTTTAATAAAGAATGTACATCTAGAACTGAACAACTTTTGAGGTCAACCTGATCCAAGATGGCTGCCACAGCAAACTAACATTAAAAACACAAAAATGTCTCTTCAGTTTTACAGATATTCACCTAAAATCAGGTGTGGTTACAGCTGAGACTGATCTCCAACACATATTCTGAGCACTAACAAATTAAACGAGATTTATTGAAAATCAACTGTTAGCAAAACACAGGACTGATTTGGATCAAACTTTCAGGAAATTATTCTTTATGCCTTTATAACTGGATAACTTTTAGAGTCAACAAAGTTCAATATAGCCGAAATAGCCCAATTACTATTAAAAGTAAATTTTCTCTAATGCAGCCAGTTTCACAGATATTAATGGCGGTGTTCTGTAAAAGGCTTGATATTACAGATGTTTTATGTTTTGGTCTCAGATCTTCGACGAGCCGTTAACTCGTAAATCTGCTCAGAATTAAACTCTCCAAACTGAGACAGCTAAACTTGGGCTACTGACTTGCTAGTTTTACCTTTTTAAATCCAGTTTTTCCAATTGTAGCTTTTAGCTACTTGTTGCTAGTTTTGGCTTTTAACAGCTGCTTTGCTAATTTTGTATTCTATCAAATATTTGCTAAATTAGCTTTTTTTTAGCTGCTATTCTGCCAATTTTAGCTTTTAGGCATGCTTCTGCTTTTTTAGCGTTCAGCTCTGGCACTCCTTTTTTGAGCTTTTAACTAATATTCGGTTTGTTTTAGCTTCTTGATTTGTTTTGCTAACTTTACCCTTTAGATCCAGATTTTTTAGTTATAGCTTTTAATGGCTGCTTTGCTAATTTTGTATTCTATCAACTATTTTTAGCTGCTGCTAATTTTAGCTTTCAGCTGTGGTTCTGTTGTTTTTGGTTTGGTTGTTGTTAGCTTTTTGTTACCATTCTGTTTGTTTTATCTTCTTGCTTTTGTTTTGTTAATTTTAACTTTTAGCTCCAGTTTATCTAATTGTAGCTTTTAGCTATTATTTAGCTGATTTTAGCTTTTAGCACCTTGTTGCTAGTTTTAGTGTATAGAAACTGCTTAACTAATCTTTTATTGTATCAATATTTGCTAAATTTGCCTTAGCTGCTATTGTACATATTTTAACTTTTATCCATGGTTCTGCTTGTTTTAGCTTCTTGCTTTTGTTTTGCCCATTTTAGCTTTTAAATTTTGTTTATCTAATTTAGTTGTTATCCTGATTGTTTTACTTTAGCAATTCAGTTTCAGCTTCTTCAACAACAATCTGTCCATAATTTCCCACATGGCCTCCACTTTAAAACTAAAGCCTTGTGTCGTTTTAACCTAAGGGCAGCAGGAGGGTTAAGCAAAGTCATTCAGCACATCTACATCACATTCTCACTCATTTTTTCCCTTTGACCTAATCACTCCCCAAAACCGAACATAAAAAATTTAAGCTATTAATTTCAAACCAAACAGTAAATTGATCACCAGATGTTGTTTCTGTTTGTGCTGCCTCCACAATCGACAAACCTGCAGCATGAAATAACCATGAAGTCCAATGGGCTTTTGTTATTCATGTGTTGTGCAGGTTACTGAATACCTCACAGGCAGCTGATTCAGCTCTTGACATTGTGCTGAATGCTCCCTGTGCTATTCTAAACTATAAACCATAACATTTCCATTAAAGCACTGAACAAATTTCACCGGTTAGATTGTAAAACAAAAATGAGCAAAATAAACTAGTCGATGAAAACTGTGGCCAACACAGTTTGTTTATTATAAACACACAGTGTGTCCATCCTCTACAGGCTGCATATATGTGGACAGCTAATTATCTTTTGTGGATGAACACAATGGGCTGGAGGCCAGGCTACAACCGGTCGGTATGAGCACAATACCTGTAAACACTGAGTAACTCACTGAAACGCTAGACTCATAATGGGAGAACTGATGAATGGAAAGCTGGAGTTTATTTCAGAAAATGTTTATTTGTCAGCAGGTTACAGAAAGTTGCAGATATACTGTACTATATAAATAATATACAAATTATAAATTTTCAAACCAACAGCAAACAGTTATGAGATAGATTATTTGAAGTGAATATTTTAGTAATCAAAATGTTGTGCATCAGCCTTGTGGCTCTGAAATTAGAACTCCTATAGTCCTCTTAGCTTACAAAGGAGGCCTGTGAGTCCTTGGAAGGCCAGTTGTAGGAATGTCCTTCATATAGGTCACTGAGTCTACATCCGTCTCCTCCACTCACCAGAACCTTTAATACGATGAGAGAGAGCCCGTCAGTCTAAAAATAAGAGCTTTTCTTTACGCACGCCTCATTGCGTTAGGCCTGCGTAACGGTAATCCAATCAGATGAAAGACTAGCAGACAAATGTTTTTGCTGGATATTGCAGCCGTTGCACACCCACAACAAACCCACTAGTTCCCTCTCAGCCTGTTGGGTTTCATTATTTGTGCTGAGATGTTACAGACTCAACTGTTTGGACATTTTKTCTCTTAGTGATGTTTGCATTTCCACTCAGATATGTGACTCTTCGCTCTCATGCACTGAGGAATCTTAGCCATGTTTCTGTCTCCATGCTCTGCTTCCATGCACTTTGAGCTTTTTTTTTCTTTTGTATTTTTACTTTGAGTGGCTCCTATGTTTGGAATAGTCTTGTGTCCACAGAGAGACTGATTCCAAACTGAAGGCTGGTTGTTGCAGCATCAAATGTCTCATTAATTAAAATCAGTTTCTTATGTAGCACCAAATCACAACAAAAATTCTGATTCAAATTTGATCACATTCATTTTTATTATTATTTTACAATCCATTCACAGTACATTTTAGAATAGCAATTAGTAAAAGTTGTCTATCTGAGGAAGCCAGCAGATTGTGTCCAACTATCACTTCATCCCAGTCCCTCATCCTCAGCAGTTTGTTGGCGACAGTGCAAAAAAAAAAAAAGATTCCAGCAGGGGTTTGAGAGAATAAAAATGAGACATAGACAATCATAGCAATGGTTCAGGTGTAACTGGAAGTAAAACACAAATTATGACAGCAATAATTAAACATAATGCAAAGAAAGTAAAGACATTAGAGTGAGGAAATGTGGTCAATATGTCCTCCACCAATATAAGCCTTCAACAACATAAGAAATGGATAGAACAAGAAACCAAAGCTAAGGATTTATCAAAAAGGAAAGTTTTAAGTATAATCTTAAAAGTAGACAGAGTGTCAGCCTCATGGACAGAAACTGGAAGTTAGTTCCACAAGAGAGGAGCTTGAGATGAGCTTGGCTCCAGCAATTCACACCTCCTTCAGCCATTTGGAGAAGAAAAACACCCATGTGAGAATGCTCTTCATTGACTACAGCTCAGCATTCAACACCATAGTCCCCTCCAAACTGGTCTCCAARCTCACAGCTCTGGGTCTGGAGAAATCCATCTGCTGATGGATATTGGACTTCCTCACCAACAGACCACAGGCAGTGAGAATCGGCAGCCACCTCTCTTCCACACTGGTCCTCAGCACCGGTACACCTCAGGGATGTGTCCTCAGTCCACTGATGTACTCCCTTTTCACACAAGACTGTGCCGCCAGGCACAGCTCAAACGTCATCTTTAAGTTTGCTGATGACACCACCATCTTGGGCCTCATCACTGACAGCGACGAGCGTGCCTACAGAGATGAGGTGGAATCACTGACCAGCTGGTGTCAGGAAAATTACCTCTCACTGAACGCCAGCAAAACTAAGGAGATGATAGTGGACTTCAGGAGACACCAAGGAGGCCAGCATTCCCCCATCTATATAAACAACTCTGAGGAGGAGCAGGTCAGCAGCTTTAAGTTCCTTGGCATTCACATCACTGAGGATTTAACCTGGACATTACATGCAGACACTGTGATCAAAAAAGCCAGACAAAGACTACTTTCTAAGGAAATTGAGGAAGTTTGGTATGAACACCAGCATCCTCACAAACTTCTACAGGTGCACTATTGAGAGCCTGCTGATGAGCAGCATCACAGTGTGGTATGGGAACTGCACCAGTCAAAGCCGGAAAGCACTACAGCGGGTAGTGCAAACAGCTGAGGACATCACCGGTAACAGTCTCCCCACCATCCAGAACATTTAACACATCCAGTGCCTGCGTAAAACACGCAGCATCATTAAAGACYCCACCCACCCAGTGCAGAGACTTTTTTATCTGCTACCCTCTGGCAGACGGTACAGGAGCCTGCCAGCACGTACAAAACGTCTCAGAGACAGTTAGTACCCACAAGCTGTCAGATTACTGAACTCCCAACAATAAGACTGTACCAACCCACATCTGAGAAACTAAATAAGTTTATTGCTGCTGCTCAGTGGGACTGACTCATGTTATTCTTACCTGTGCAATAACCTGCTACACAAACGGTGCAATACATGCTACAATGCACATATTCTAGAATACCTGTATATCACAATCACTACTATCATCGGTGAAATACCATTTGTATATATATTGTGCACCCTGCTTGAACTGTTATTTCTGTTACACAAATTCTGTTGTTGTTTCTTTGTTGTTGTTTGTTGTTAGATATTATTTGCTGTTCAGCATTTTGACTTTACATTGTATATGTATATTATCCTAAATTTTTGTTTATTTACTCTTTGTGCATTTACTGCAAACTGAATTTTGTATTCTGTATTGTCTTTGTTTTTATTGTTAATAGCGAGTCGAAGGGTTTCTTCTCATCCTAAGAATTTCATTGCATTGTTGACACTTGTCAACCTGCATATGACAATAAATGAATCCTGAATCCTGATAACTGAAAGCTCTGCCTCCCAGTCTACTTTTAGAAACTCGAGGAACCACAAGTAAACCTGAGAGCAAAGTGCTCTGTTAGGAAAGTAGGGAACAATAAGATGTTTGATATATGATGGAGCTTGGTTGTTAAGAGCTTTGTATGTTAGGAGAAATATTTTAAATTCTATTATATCCCAATATTGTTTCTTCAGTATATCAGCCCACTTGGTAAGATTATCAGCAGCTTCAAAGAGGACGCATCATGCAAAATCTAAGTTTTTAGCCATTAAATACATTTTGTTGTGTACTTGGGGTCTCTAGGAGGCAGAAAAGTTTAATTTAGTCTCTCAGCACTGAGTATATCTTTATATTCTGTTTGTGTCATATTTTTCATTCGGTTCAGTTTTCTCTATTTTCTGAACTATTGCGTCAAATTATTTGAGACAGAACTGTCAAATAAGGTCCGGTCTTACCACCTACAAGTAGGTGGTCTTCATTCTCTTTTGGTTCTGGGTCAGACTCTGGCACCAACATGTAAGGCCAGATGGACAAGTCTTCCCTTGTTGACATCTTTTAATTCATTTGCACAAAAAAAAAGTTTTTTGTGCAGCTATATAGTAAACCCCTCTAGCAATCTGAAATGGACCACTCTGAAGGGGGGGAGGAGTTTACACATTGCATTTTCACTTTATATAGACCCCAACTGAATGATTTTAGTATGCTGACAATATCCAACTGTGCTGCCCTTTCATGATTCAGTCTTCTTAAAGTTAGCTGACTTACTAAATTGTATCTCTTGTATTTAGACTGACCAGCTAAAAACTGCCTTCAATTAAATTGCTGTAAGACTGAAACTTTGATTATTGCTCCTGAGAAGAAAGTTCCTCTGACCAAACAGCACCTCATTTCTCTGGGGTCTTCCTCTCTGTCCAGTGTTAGAAAACTTGATAATCAGTGTAAGGGTCACCCCGAGGGGGAATAAACATTTCCACCCGTCTTTGACCCTGGTCTCAGAAGACCTCCTTCAAAAGAGACATTTTATTTTTTTAATCAAGATAATAAACAAAATAATAATGTTCTTTATATTTTTGATTTATATTTTCTTTCAACAAAGAGTGATAAATCAAGAGATTATATCAAATTTACACAATGAAAAGAATGACAATCTATCTTCTTGCATTAGAATTAAGAAAAAAGAAAAACACATAAAAATATTGTTCCAATGTTTCTTTATTTGTTTTATGCAAATCCTTGTTTTAATCAACTGTTATTTGACAGTTATGTGATTATGTGTTTTTCTGTTTTATTTTTCTTTAACTAAATTGATCACTATGATTTAATTCACCATGTTTTATTATATAAATACCCATATTAGAAGTGTAGGTGTGTTAATCACTACATCAGTCTCTGAACAGCCATTCACAACTTTTGGTTAGAAATTGTTTAATCATTTGAGAGATATCTCTAAATTGAGGTTTGTATCTAAATTAGACATGGAGATGATTATTCATGTTTTTATCTCTTCTCATTTAGATTTTTTGTAACTCCATTTTGATTTGTTTTAACAAATCTGCAGTCACTTGTTTACAGTTGGTACAGAAAGCTGCAGCATGGCTTTCAACAGGTACCTACAGAAGGGCACACATCGCACCTGTTTTATCCTCTTTACATTAGCTGTCTGTTCAATTCAGAGTCCGTTTTAATTTTTTTTGTCTTGACTTTTAAAGTTCTTAATGGACTGGCCCCTCAATATATTACAGAAATGTTGATCCCTTATTCTTCTGTCTTTAAAGCCAAATTCTCCTGAAAATTCCTAAAACCTGGTATAAACTGGAGGGGACGCCCTGCTCGTGTCTCTGTGAGGCTGATTCTGCTGACTTTAAGCAGCAGCAGCTTCAGGAACTGTTGTTCTGACAAGCTTTCAGCTAAATGTTTTACTTCTTGTTATTTTAGTTGCATTAACATTTTTTGTGAGCTTTTATGCTTATATTGTATGTTTGTATTTATTATGAACCCGTGCATGAAGTGGGGGTCATTTTGTTTTCGTACTGTTTAATTATTACATCCGCCAAGGGGGGAGGTAATGTTTTTTGTCGGTCTGTCTGTCGGTGGACAAAATTACTCAAAAAGTTATGGACGGTTTTTCATGAAATTTTCACCACAAGTGGGTATTGGCCAAAGGAACACACCATTCAATTTTGGTGATGATCCGGATCACGATCCGGACCCAGGAACAGCCAATCAGCTTCAAGGAAGCAATCACATCGGCTCATTCGTAGACGGGTCAACCCCCTGACTGTAGACATCCAATGGGATTGCCTGAAGCGGTGTAGAAGACCAATCACACAAAGGCTCATGGAAATAAAACTAGACCGAATTGTTTTTACATGGAAAAACTTACTTTTTCAAGTTATTTTAATGTGACAACAAATCATTTTCATAATACATCGGCCTGCATGTCCTAACAATTTTGTGTTTATGGTTTTGGAGTTTTTTCCCCCCACCCATATCGGAAAGGTAAGCTAGCTAACTCACCACCCCCCGCTTAGGTCCGTTGTCCAATAAATAACGCTAAAGTTTTCTTAAACAATTATGTTGATTCTGTTGTTTTTTATGGCTAAATATTTTATTTTTTTCTGATGCTGTTCCACTCTTTCTGTTRCATGTAATTCATTACGTGTTTAGTCATTGTAAAGCACTTCTACACAAACACACATATGACTAAAAATGTAATAAATCACACACAAAACAAACACACACACTCACACACAAACATACGGCCTTGGCTTGGCGGAGGTTTGCGCTCCCAGAGTGCTTCTAGGTTTTAATGATTTTTGGTCAACTGTATCACGGAAACRGCTGCACCGAACAAGATGAAATTTAGCAGCAGAAATGTAGATGTGTCCGATCTACACTGTGCCAGCCAACAATTTGACCACAGACCCCATTTTTAAYGAGGGGGTTCCATCTGAAAAGGGGTGTCTGGTTGTATAAAAATGCATATAACTCAAAAACTATTCAACATAGGAGGTTAAGATTTCCTTTTTTTTTTAGCTCTGAAGATGGGTTATCCATCAGGTCCATCAATGAATAGCAACATCCTATATCCCAATAGCAGCATAACTAAGGAATAACTCTGGTAGCCTAGCTATAGGATTTGTTAAAAAGGAAATTCTTCAGTCTAGCTTTAAAACAGGATTAACTAAATTTGGTAAAACAAATGAAATAAAATTATCTTTAGTTTTGTGTCTGACCAGACACAGCCCTCAACCAGAACCCAAATGTGCACATCAGTAGCATGACATTGTTCACAATGATGTATATACTCACACACACGCCAAGAATACATAGGAATACACCATTAATACACGGTTTTAATGAGCAGCCCTTTTAGTGTAGCATGAGATTGTTGAATCATTGCTGTGTAACTCTCATTATTAGACCATATATTTACATTTTTATTTTACAATCAAGCATCCCAATACATTTTAGAAACAAGACAAATGTGCAAACCAGAGACAAGAATGTTACTTTCTTGTTCCGACCTGACACTATACAATCCTTCAGCCCAGGCTCATGCTGCTGCCACAAAAATAAAACCTTTTTCGAAAAAGATTCTTGTTTTCAGAAAACTCACATAGACTTTTCAACTAAACTAATTTTTTCCTGCTTCTAAGCACAGTCATTTGCAAACTTACCTTGAACTTCTAAAATATTTTAAGGWTAAACTTTTGACAGATTTTTGGTTAAAAGTTAGAAGAGGTTGGGTTAGGTTGTAGCATTGTAAACATTACATTTTTAAAAATGTGTTTGTTTCAGTCTCTCTTTGCATGTTTTTTGTTTCCTCTCTCTGTAAACCAATTATTCTTCCATCACAAATAGACCTCTGTGTGCAGAGATCCTTCCCACATGGTTTTATTCTAGAACTTCCTGCCCAGTGAAGCACTTGTGATGGTCATTTATACGAGCTTGCTGGTCTTTCTGGGTCAGTCAGCCTCTCTTCCTCCCGCTCTGTTTCAGTTCCCTCAGGCCATTAAAGACGGTCAGAGAAGCCACATGACTCGAGGCCAAGAGTAAACTCAGGCTAGTCCTGGGCCGAGCAGTGCCACCTCTGATTTGCAGTTGTGTGGTGTGAGGGGTCTCTGAGATGGGTGCGAATGGGATGGGATCTGAGTGGCACTAATGCAGTGGACTGGTTAGGGCAGGTTGGAACTCTGGTGTCCCATTAAGTTTGGCCTGGAGGATCATAAGGTTACAGTTTTCGGCCATGAACAGTGTGGGCTGAGGCTTCACAACAGCGCAGATATTTGTTAGACTGTCAGAAACTCATCAAACCTGCATTTAACTCATTGATACTGATGAGTTACAGAAACGATGTCAAATTAAACCCTATTCAATTTTTTCCCTTTTTTTAAAGATACATTTGTTAAAGGATAACCCTATTGCTGGATTGATTTGTGTATTGTTTATGTCTGTCCACTTGTGTATCTATCTATCTATCTATCTATCTATCTATCTATCTATCTATCTATCTATCTATCTATCTATCTATCTATCT
>NW_013952655.1:150357-156529 GCF_001266775.1 Austrofundulus limnaeus | reverse complement strand
TGTGTGTGTGTGTGTGTGTGTGTGTGTGTGTGTGTGTGTGTGTGTGTGATACAGAGTATGAAATTATTTTAGGCAACTTTTTCATGAGTTTAATGCAAAAGCAAAGACTTGTTAAAAGTAAACAGTGTAGATAGTGTAGACACAACCCGAGCGCCCCTCCCCTCCTGTACCAGCCAAAGCAGCCAAACCTCCGCCTGAAAATCATTCCGTTTTCAATGCACCAACGTTGGGGCAACATGATCCAACCAAACAAGTAGCCAATCAATTTAAAGTCCAGATTCTGCTCTTTCCAACAATGTAAGTGTAACAGCTCTACATGAAAAATCCACAGAACAAGCAGCCAAGGAATAGTGCAAAAGGCTAAATTCTGGAYATCTTACCCTTTTTGTATGAGTTTAATCCACTTTAGAGTAATTTTTTCCACTTGACTGGACTTTTGTCAACTTGTACATCTCCTGTGTTAATGTTGGTATGTTATATGCACAAATCCTGTAGTGTGGACAGCAGCCATAGAGTGATAAAAGCCTACACTAACACAGTTTTGCCTACAAACCAGAAATGCTGTCTGTGGCCAAAAAGTGCTAGAACGGAAGTCCGTGGCATGTAGGCTATTTCAAGATACTCAGCAAGTAAGTAGCCTAATGCTAAATTCACACCRAATGCGTTTTGAGCAGCAGGAGCGGTCGGTTTACATGCAGAGTCTATGGTGGACGCGTGTCTAGGGTTCTCGCACCATGTTTAGAGCGGCACGGTGTGAAGCGGTAGGTGCGGTTTGAGTGTTGACGTGCATGCGGCRTGTCCATAGCAGCTGATGCTTGAGTTAAAAAATCTGAACTTATGCTGCTCAACGTGCCGTGTCAACCAATCAGAGAGCATTATTTTTCCACGTGATGGTTTCCTGAATGTTGCCCACTAACCTGAAACAGACAGACAGGAGCTCTTTAGCTGAAATCGACCRTCTGTAGTTGATGTTCTGGCAGGAGATATCAACACCAATGCAGGTCAGCGGCTCTTTAAACTGACCGCAGTGTTAAACTGGGCTCAGGACAAAAATAGTTYGTCAGCTTGCAGCACATGGAGTGATGAAACTCACCGATCAGACCGCCTCTAAATTATCTGGTGAATTAACTATCTCAGGCGCAGCGGTTGCTTGCTCTTAGTAAATAAAACAAAACATTTTTTTTTATTTCATCCACCATTAAAGACAAACTGGGAAAAAACCAAGATCCTCCTCCCTCTTTAGATGCATGTCTAGTCTGTGTCCCAACTTGAGGCGTTGGGTGCATTTTTTAGATGCTAAAAGCTCGTTCGGTGCGAACGTAGCTTAATAGTTCATTCAAATCACTTTTTTTCTCACTAGTTGATGTTTTGAAACTTTGGTCAATTATTTTATTCTTTAAGTGGACATTTCATGCTTTTAAATTCTTTTTTTTTTCACATTTAATTCATTCATTTGGAGTTTATATGAAGTGGAACTGCAATGCTTTGTCTGCTTTTTATTTAACAACAGAGACAGAAATACGTGGTCCAAGAATGAAGGCACTCCGTGAGATGATCAGCTGAGTTTTATTGCAACAGCAGGAAACACAGAGAACGTGGCCTGTCTCTGTGCCTCTGCTTCTCTCTGTCACTGTCTCTCCACACTACTGTTGAACTCTGTTGAACCCTGTTTCGAGAGGCCTCATATATAGATTAACAAACACCATTCTGTCATCTTAGCAAGATTTGATACAAGATCAATGGAAAACACAAAGATAAACACAAGTGATATCTAAGAATGATTATCGTTGTTAGCAAATCTTGTTGTGACTTCAATCATTCTGTCTGCAGATGAACAGCATGTCATGAAAACCTGGGTCATTAAAGGATGTCATGCATTACTTGCTTAAACATAAAGTATTAGTTCTACTACAGTCTGAATTCCTCCTTATTGTAGCTCTGAAGAAATTTATTGGGGTGTGTTTATCCACTGATTTTTTAAGACACTTCACAAAGTATAGTTTTTTTCTTAGGTGAAACATGAAATAGTGTTATAAACCATTGTATGAATATTTCTGTGATTAAACTGATGGTTTTATGCACAGACTGGTCTGGATGGCTGGACGATATGGTCATCCAGAGCAGTGTAATTACAACATAACCTAGTGAAAGTAGAGAAAATTAAACGAGTTGAAAACTACGACCCAAACAGAATATAAATATATYTATGCAGCATCTGGAGAGACTAAATTCAACTTTTCTGCCTCCTAGAGACTCCAAGTACAAAACAAAATGTATTTAACAGGTAAAAAAGTTGATTTTGSATATGTCCCCTTTAAGTTTTGAAGTATTTTATTGCCTCAGTTACAACTAACACAAACTGAAATCTCCACTTCAATTTGCTTTATGCTAATCTGCAGATCTCTGTCAAAGTGGGTATTAGAGAAGATAATTTCAAAACTTAAGTAAATAAAATCAGAAAAACAAAATCATGAGGAAAATATGAGTCATTATTAGATTTGTATACAGAATGCCTTTATTTTATTACATAACTCTCTTCAAAAATAAATTCTGTGCTTTATGTAGAAATCAATCACAGAATGTGTATCGTTTAAATAAGTCATACTTTTTTGGGGGGTAACCTTTGAGCTGACTCTATAGTACACCCTGCAGGCACCAYTGCTGAAATGGAAACTGATGCAGTCAGATTCAATTATGTCTTTAGAAAATGTTTCTTTTCATTTGATTATTTTCTATTCAAACATTAAGAGGGTCCAATCCCAGCCATCTTTATTTGACATGTCACTCAGAGCAGTTGTTGTTTTTGTACCATTATGAAGTGAAAGTAGAAAAAAATAATTATTGAAAAAATGTGTAATTGCCCAGCTAATTCAACTTACCCAGCACATGTAGAGGTGTGAAATTATACTTTGATAAGTACTGTGACACTGACCTGTTTCAGCCTTAAACTGTGACATGAATGAATGAACAACAATTAGGTTTTCACCAAATTGATGATTTTACTCATCTACATGTCTTTATGAGCTGTCAGAAGGTGCCACTCWATAATTGCTTCACTATTGTCTGATACTAAAAACATGCTAAATAAATAATTTAACTAATTAATTAATTCAGGTCCAGAAGCTCTTACTTTTAGAGGAGCCAACTACTATTAYGTGACAGACATCAGATGGAGAGATGAAAAAAGGCGAACGGTCAGCCAGGAGCTGATCACTAACCCACCTACTGAAATAGTTAACAAGAACATGCAGCATAGGAAGTCACCCTGCTGAACTTTACCAAACCAGACCCTGACCCCACTCTATGTCCAAAGAAATAATCATGTCCTGACCACAGGAAGAATGGGACACTCTCCAGTTTCTCCACTGTCATGGTTGGATAACTGCTACAAGTTTGTCCAAATGACATCTTAACGGGTCGGTGAAGGCCCGGGTTAACAAAAACCAGTACCAGTGCTGTTGACAAACATGGTGCTGGTGGAAACTGTGCTACTGTTAATAAAAGAGCACAAGAAGGGAAATGTTCCAGGAGACAGAGGGAGAGGAGAAAAGTCAAGAGTGTAGGACTGAAGGATGACTAAATGTAGGGACAAGTCAGTTTGCTGGTTTGGCGCGTGGGTTAACACATCACCTGTGCTCTTAGAGAAGCAACTGTGGAAAAAATATAGAATTAAATATTACTAAACTTCCACTGTGAGCATCTGTGACAACATGGACGATCAAAAATGATGACCAAACAGGACAACAGATCACAGCCGACATAAAATTAACAGTAACTGGATCTGTGTTACAAATTATCTGTATGCTTACAAGAAATTAATAAAAAAAAGCAAATTTTATTCAACGARAATGTAAAACAGCTAGGTACAGTACAGTATACACTGTAAAAAAGTAATTGAGATTATTAAAAAAAACTAAGCAAACTTATGTCTTTATTATTTATCCCAGACAAAAGAATTGTCCATATCATCTAAAAACCAACAACAAAATAAAACAACACGCCAAGAGAAAGAAAATAATAAAAAGACAAGCACATTCATCAAAAAGCAAATAAACAGCTATTTAAAAAAGCTTTGATGTATATCTTGTGTCACTACTATACTGTATGCTGCAGTTGACGGAGCTTTTACAATGAAGTTGTTTGACACATCCAAATAGCACATAAATTTACACAYATGGTTCCTCAGCAAAGCATGAAGRGTTTGAACATTGCTCATGACAAACRTTTGACTTGCAGAAGTCCATCTTTCAGGAGGATTCTAAAAGCATTCTGATAGGCTGTTTACAGTTTTCTCACTACTGCTTTACTGCAGTTACACCACAGATGAGCAGTATGTAAGGAAGTGCAAAAAGCTTGAAAAGAGGACACTTTAACCACATCTGTATGGCATACACATTAAATTTACATGCCAGCATTAGCTTGCATGTACGTTGAACCAATTATATTTACGTTGTTTGTTCAACTCTTAAATTCTTATCTTTCCTATTTGAAATTGATTACGGACTGAATGGAGCCATTCACAAAACTACAGAAAGCTAGAGGATGAAACTTGTCTCTACTGTTATTAGATAACCATCTTTTCAACAGATTGTGTTTGTCTAATAGAAACCTAAAGAAGTTAAAATATATAATAATTAACACTGTAAAGTTGAACACTGTAAAATTTTGTCTCTCATAAATGAGAGGCAGAATTTATATTTAATTTCGATTAAATTGTAGCATGATTCAGCAGAGTGCTACACTCACACAGAAGCTAATATCTGCTAAACAATTCAATAAAGATTTCCATGACAGCGATGAAGATAATAGATTTTATGCTTCTCTTAAATAACTAATGACTTTTCCCCACGGTCCTGAGGGAATACTTTTTTTTACACAAGATGACATCGCTTTATATTTTGCACCACATTTTGTTTTTATGAGTTGATCTCGGTTGAACCTGGTTGTCRGAATCTTTCCCTTCTGATTTGGCTTTAAAAACTGGACAAATGTGCGAGGATCAGCCCTGATTGTTGCTTCKTTCAGGGAAATTTTTGTTTCAGAGCAAACCTTGAAGCTGCACTGAGCTTTATCTACAGTTTGGTTAAGAAAAAAGGAAACTTGTCTCCAAAAACCACGGCATGGCCTCGCTCAGAGCTCCTGAATTGATTTTACTCGAGGGGAAAAATGAGGAAGGTCAGCATATTTCTGTTGTTGGAAAAGTTATTTGAGTGAGCAGGAAAATAATTAAAATAGCCCCGTTTTTATTTATTTATTTTTGTAGTTTCTTAATTCTCCACTTTATTTATACAGCTGTGCAGATTCCTCTACATGACAGCACAGTTCAGTTTGTTGCTTCTGGCTGCTGAGGTCATTTTTGTTCTTTTGAGTTAATCTGTAAAATTTGGTTTTTTTGTCTTGTAAAGCTTTCAGATATTTCTTAATTTCTAAAAATGGGCAGTGCTTCCTTTGGAATGTGACTTYAACAAAAGACTCACATCCTTTTTAAGGTGAAAGGTTTTCTGCATTTTGACCTTCAAGACCACCTGTGTACACCCCTCTTCTTTCTGTGCACATGTAGGATCTGAAAAGGCTACTTGCTGGATATTTTAGAGGAGAAAGTTCATTCTGGTCTGATAGAAGATTGTGGTTCAACAGTTCTGGGTCTTTGCTGGACTTTTTTCCATGATGTGACATACTTTCAATGAGAGGTCTGGATTGCAGGAGGGTCAGTTCAGTACTATTCTACTTCAGAACCATGCTGTTGTAATGGATGCAGTACATTGTCTTGCTGAAATCTGTAAGGCATTCCATGAAAAAGACATTTTCTGGTTGGGAGCATGTTGTTCTGTAACCTGCGTACGTATGTGCACTGATGGTACTTTTCCAGATGTGTAAACAGCCCAAACCTTAGTCACTATGCAACCCCCATACCATCAGGGTTTTCAGCCATTTACTAATAACTGTCACCAGATGGTCCCTGTCTTCCTTTGTATGAAGGACAAAGGAATCTGTAGTTTAGAAAAGCTATAATAATAAAAATGTTTGATTTGTCTGACCACAGAACAATTTTCCACTTCTCTTTGCATATGGCGTTTCTGAATAGTGTTCACCTGTCTGAATAGAATAGAATAGAATAGAATAGAATAGAATAGAATAGAATAGAATAGAATAGAATAGAATAGAATAGAAT
>NW_013952655.1:144931-150137 GCF_001266775.1 Austrofundulus limnaeus | reverse complement strand
GCATTTGTGGATGGCTCATGGGAATTGTATTTGCAGACAATGATTACTGGAAGTGTTCCTGTGCCCAGAACAGAACCCAACTTGTTTTTAATGCAGTGGCCCCTGAGGGCCTAAAGATCACGACCGTCCAGTCTTGACCTACAGCCTCGTCTCTTGAGCTCAGAGACTTAGCCATGTTTCTTTAAGTCTTTAGTGGAGGATGGGAAATTTAAAAACTTTGAGGAATGTTTTCTGAAATGGTTTCGCTATTTTTAGACAATTTTTTGCAGACTGATGAATCATCTCATCTTTAAATCTGAGACATTCAGTCTCTCCTAWATGTTTTTACTGAATTTTTGCCAGTTAACCTAATCAGTTGCAAATATTCATTTAATTTGCATTTCTGACTTTTTTCTGGAACATGTCCTAACTTTTGTAAAAAGCTGAGTATCAGGACTCTGAGGAACTGTCCGTGTTYCTGCAGTGTGTGGAACAAACAGCAGACTGAATAACAAAAGGGTCAGTAAATTTCTTTACAATGTTTATAGGTGTTGCTTCTGAACCTGTGGAGTCAGAGCGGAGCTGGTAATGTGGTATTTTGCAGGTTTAGGAACTGGCTTGCTGGCAACTGATTCAGTGTTGCAGGGTGATTCACTCATAAAGCAGAGAGGACATCTGTCTGTAGCGTCGAGGAGTTTTCTGGAATCACAAAGAGTTGTAGTGTGGCCATGAACAGTACCGTATCATAGCTGATGTTCCAGCAAAGGTCTAAAGTCAAATGAAGTCCTTATAAAGCTCTTAGATGTCATCAACAGAAGGACAGCTGAGCTCAATCAGCTGCCAGGCATCCAGAACTGGAGAAGGGAACGACAGATGCTAAATGAGATTTAATTTGTTAGAACTGCACCACTCCATTTATTTTTCAGGTGAGCGGACAGATGTTGGGTGTGTGGTCCTGTGTTTTGTTGGTGTATATTTAATATACTTCAAATCGCTATTTCAATCTTTCTAATTACTTCTCTCTGTTTTTCTCTCTTTCTCTATTTTCTCTTCACTTAAAAAAACTGATGATGAAGAAACAAATAAACTAATAATATTTGGTTTCGTTTTCTACTGAAGTGACAAAAAAAACTACACCACTTGATGTCTCTTCTCTCTGGTTTGGTTCTACCACCACTGACAGCTGACATGAATAAACCTCTACAGAGGAACCTGAAAATACAAAAATCGACTTAGTGCCTTTTCCATTTCTTACAAATGTTCTGGAGAAAGTTGCTCCTAAACTGAGGCCTCTTTGATTTGATCCCATCAGCTCCAGTCATCAACAACTATAACCTCTTCCAGTCAGGACATTACAATCTGCCGTCACCCACCTTCATCACCTCTTTCAGTGTTGAATTTGAAACTTTTTTCCTCCCTTCTTGAAAAATAGCAGTCTCAGCTCCTTACTATCTAAACATGAAGCTGAAAAACCTGTCCTTTGCTTTTTAAAGGCTGGACTTTTGCAATTCAATCATTTTTGGCTCTCAAATAAAAACCTTTTAGAAGCTGCAGTCCACCCAGGACAGTCCTGCTAGACTATTAACAAAACCTAGAAAAAATCTTGAGCACTTCAAACCATTCAGTGTCTTTTTCATTGGTTTCCTATCCCTGTCAGGATTATGTTACAATCTGTGTTTAGTGACCCACCAGAATCAATCAGCTCGCCCCACACATCAGTTTGCTCTCTCAGCTCCAACAACTCATCCCACCTATAAATTCCYAGACCTAACCTCACCACCATCGAGCCTTTTGCTCTGCTGCTTCTCCTCCTCTGTGGAATTATCATCCAGACCACCTAAGACACGTTTCAAACTCAAGGCCCGCAGGCCGAATCTGGCCCTCGTTAACATTTTTTTCCAGCCCAAAAGGTTTAATGGTGAAATGGTTTTATGGTTTCTCTGTATTTAGTGCGTTGTTCTTATGACGGCTGGCCAACTGTCAAACCAACCAAGTTTCAGTTTTCAGTCTTTGATTTTGCTGTGGGAAGAATTTTTTCTTTTTCTGTCTTCTCTTCGTACTTTAAGAACAAATAATAGGATTTTTTGTGAATTTTCTTTTCTGACCTGATGTTCTGGATTGTGATGAAATGTACATCTAAGACATAAACAAATGACAAAGATGTTGATGGAGAAATGAATGACAATGAGTATTTCTGAATTTAAGACTTTTTTATCTGATAAATTATGTTCTAAATGTCAAAACACAATTTGGAAAGGTAACTTGTATTTTTGTCTTGTATAACATTTTTTAATAACAACTGTCAGAAATTGGTCCTTGGCTCAGAGTCCTTGGAGTCCTAATTAAGTCCTAATAAAGTCCTTAATCCATTCTTGTTTTTTTATAATAGATTAAATCTGATTAAATCAATCAGACTTCCTTTGAAATGCACACATGTATCAAACAAACAGCTTACCTTTTAAAAGTCTGTTTTTCAGTGAAATCCAATCAGAGAGTTTAATTATCAGTTATTAGTTTTGGAAGTTTGCCAAGATTTATCTTCAAGCATCCATGTTTTCAGGTCAGATCATCTGAACAGCCAATTAGACRGAGGACACACAGGTTGCAAAGCAGGTTAATGTTAGTCTGAACAAAATTCCWGCAAGGAGGGAAACAAAAGGACAAGGGAACCATTTATGATATGAAAAATCCTTCCTCAGGAGGGCACTGGGAAATAATGACAGAGGCATATTATAACTCTTGTTCTGCTTGATTTGGTTGCTTCGGTTGAGCCAAGATGTTCACAAACTGCACTTCTAGCCTTAAGCAACCTTATTAATTCATAATAATAAAAAAGATGGGAGAGTGGGAGAACAAGAAATGTACGGCAGTAAGAAGGCATTTCCTTGAACATGCACTTAAATCCAGTCCAATGCGCATTTGCACAGCGAGTATGCCTGTCTGAGTTCACGAGGCGATGCTCCCTCCAGGTTGGAAAACTGCTCAGGACTCCCACAGAGCCCAGGGCGAGGCATTCATACGGCGGGGCGAGACGCACATTAGACACATATGGTGCCGAAACAGATTTGAAAAATAAGCTGTCATCAAATRATCAAATCATTCATGTTCCAGGGAGCAATGAAGGAGGTATGTGAGCAGATATGGGGTGAACCTTTTCCTAGTGGGATGTCTTTGTGTTGGTGTGCCTGCAGACAAAGACCTTTCTCCTCTCTACAATCAACCACAAAAGCTCGCAAACTGGAAAAGATCAACAGAACTTGACATCATGTTCATGGAAATTGGATCAACTTTTTGGATGCAAACGCCTAAAATACAGAAAATACACAACCTTGAAAAAGATCCAGATACACATTCAGATTATGGGTTCATCTTGTTGCTGTTTAACTTAATGTTTTAATCTGACTTGTCTTTCATCGTGATAATGATTTTAAACAGGATGTTGCACAAAACCTTTACTTTCTCCATATTTTGCTACTATGTGTATTTTCACAGCGAAAAGCATGCCAGTGTGGATGGAATGAACATTTTTAATCCAGTCAAAAGCAGCAGCCAACACTTTCCCCACTGATCAGACGACTGCTGATCAATTTTCACTGATCCAGATAGAAGCGCTTGGATTAAATAATTAGAGCCTGAGCCGAGCAGTGGCTGGATATGATGCACACTATGCAAGCACTAGAAAAGACAAGCCGTGCTCCCTGTACCCTGTCTGCACTCATCCCGTCACTGTCAACAGACCGCGGCATCCTCTCTGAGAAAACAAGAGGGAAATGGAAGGAAAGGGAGAGGGGGGGTGGGAGAGGAAAAAAAAACATGCACCAATCCGCCCACCAAACCCCAGGCTCTGCTTTTTTTAACCCGCGCCTCGGCCTGCTACAACACAGCCCTCCTCCTCACCCCATCACCCCCCACCCTCCACTTGCATCCCAAGGCCATGTGTCCAGGCTGTGCATGACAGCTCCCAACATCCCCTGCCACAAATGTTTTTCCAAAGCATCCACTCCTATGAGCCTATCAGCAGATTCCAGCTCCCCACAAAGCTCTGATGGAGTGTGCCTCTCACTTTTTTTGAACGTGTCAACAATTTCTGGCTGGCTGGCCAGACACCACGTCCTGGCGATGTCTGCTTTCTGTGCTCCTGTGTGTGTGTGTGTGTGTGTGTGTGTGTGTGTGTGTGTGTGTGTGTGTGTGCCTGTGCATCTATATATGGTTGTATACTTGAATATATTTACGTCTTTGAGTTTCTTGCTTTATCTGCAGGAAAGAAAAGGCCATGTCATTCTTCCACAACTTAATCAGGAGCTACACCCAGGAGAGGGGCTGCTGCAGCCCGGACCTCCCTGATCATGTTAATGAGGACCCCTGGCTATGCAGTCATTGAAGTATAATTGACTTGTTCGTCTCTTATCTTCCTAATAGACACTCTGACCCAGAGCACGTTTATTTCGCTATGAGAAATGTCAGGAAGGATTGGAAGTTTCCTCTGTGTGGCCATTAAAACTGAAGGCATGCCACCCTGTCCTCAGCCAGCCACGGCTGCCATTGGCTCCCTGCCTCATTATGCAGATGCCAAACGTAAATAAATGATTTGCAGATCACTGCTGCCCCCACCATCCTCCCCCCTGCCCTCACCCTGTTCGTCTTCCCCAAACGTTTGTCTTCTACCCTGCTACAGGACAAAAAAAAAGAGAGAGAGAGAATGGAAAAGAAAYGAACAGAAAGGTGGGGAGGGAGGAGAGGAAAACACAAAAACAGCCCACGGAGCACTGTGACAATTCATCTTTGTGGAGCAAAATAAATTATACGTAGGTAGTAATTATAATAAGATGTGGCCCAGACTTGAAAACCTGGCGAAGCGCATTGATGTTGTTACAGCTGCGTATGTCTCCTGGCTTTCAGGACCCATCAGAATCAAACGGAGCTGTGCGTAATGTGGAGGGACCGAGAGGAAAGGAAGTGGAAGCGGGCGCCAGGCGAGGGCGAACCAGTGACTGTGGTGTCACGCTTGTGGATCTGAGGGAGAACATCTGTGCGAATCAGCAGCCTCTGCATGTCCACCATGTCTTCTCCAGACAGTCAGGGAAAACTTTTGACCGTTAAGCTTTTTTTTTCCCCTTCATTATTTCAAGGAAACATTTTGAATGTGCAGCATTTCAGCTCTCCTTAAATTGCTTGAACTCCTCATCAGAGCTACAGTTTGTAAAAAAATAAAATAAAATATTTTAGA
>NW_013952655.1:138901-144542 GCF_001266775.1 Austrofundulus limnaeus | reverse complement strand
GCCTTATAACACAAAGCATTTAGAGGAAAAAACATCACACAAAAAAGACAAAGATAAATTTACAGGCACGAAGTAGAATCTAAAAATAATAATATAAAAATATTGCACACAAATCAGTAACTGAGTAAATAAAGATTTTTGTGTTTTATCTGTTTGAAAAGGAAGACATAATAAAATGTATTTCTCCACATTTTGTCTTACTCAAAAGGTAATGTCTTAAAAATAAATTATATTAGAAATGCATTGATAATATCTAGATGTGCTATTTATATAAATATCTACATAAGGAATACATTTATAAAAAACGGTGTTCTCAACAACATAAGGACATAAATGTACATAGTTGAGTCAAACATACAGGTGGCGTCACATATTCCTAGTATTGCTCGCAGTCAGTAGCACGTGCTGACAAAATTATTTAATAATAATAATTATTAACAATTATTAAAATAATTTGATTAGATAATACATTATATACATACATTATATGATTAAAGCTCACAAATGTTCAATTAAAAAGTGAAGATTTTTCTTATCAGTAAATATGTAAAAATAGAATAAAAATGTCTAAGAAAATATACATTAACAGGTTTTGATGCTGCTGAACATGATGTGTACCAAACAATAGTCGTTTTGTATTTCCTCAGACTCAGGTGATCAGATTTACTCGAGTAACTGAAACATGTTAATTACTATCTCTAAACAAATTAAAAACATAAGATTTACAGTCATAAGTTTTGTTTTATTCACATTATGTCWAGGAAAAGCAAAATAATAGTGTTTTGATGCATAAAAGGTGCATGCAATTTATTGTTTTTTTTTTTCACTTTGAATGTGCTCTGAATAATTTTGTTTGTCTTAATTATTGTGTTTGGTGTGAGTTCATATGACAAGTAATCTACATCTGTGCTAAGCTCTAAGCCGTGCTGCAACATCGACAGAAAACAAAGTCTTGTTAAAACTGTTGCACCTAAAATTGTTGTAGATTTCCATTATTGGTTAATTATTTATTCTAACATGTTTCAAACAAAGCTTTCTGTTCTTCCTTTCAGTTTTTCAGGAGAGCACGCAGCATCTTCCTCCTGTTTCTTGTTATTTGCCTGCATTAATGAGAAGATTGCGGCTGCCGTGTGAGCCTTCTGGGTTTTTTTTTCTTTCTTCTGATCAGCTTTTGTGTGAGCAACACTGGCTCTACCTTGACTTAGAGACATCATTATAGTAATTACAACAAGCTCTAGTAGTTGCAGGCAAATAATTCTGCCAGGCTCATTTTTAACCCCCTTCTTTTTTTTAAGCTTCACAGAGGAAGTGAAATTACATTTTTCACCAAGCCTTTCTGTTGTGTGTATTGTGACAGCGGTCATACTCCATCACATGGCCCCTCTATCAGTTAGGAATATCCTACAATCGGGGTAATGGTGAAAAGAAATCGAAACACAGCAAACAGCCTATTTTCTGCGCAGCCTCATATAACCCTTTAGCTTGTGAATAAAAGAGCAGATTTGGTTCAGTGACTACYTTTCACTTGCATTCATTTCAGCGGTGCTTCGATGATCACTGTTAATTAAATGAACTCATATTGAGGGAATCCAATTAATCTTCTTTCAGTAATGTTGCCACCACAAGGTAATAATCTCTGTTTCAGTTTGTCATAAGAGGGCAGAGCCTGAATATTTTATCTGATGACTTTTATTTTAACAATATCAAAAGTGAAGCTGCCAAACATGTGGCTCAAAGAGCTGGTATCTATTTGCTCTGTGACCCGTGAGCTTCTTTATRAGCCAGACCTCAGGAATATGTCCTTTTAAAAAGTCTGAATTTTTAACTTTAAAGCATAATATTTGTGTGGGTGTGTGTGGCGAGGGAGGCTAAAAAATCTATTTTATGATTAAATCCAAAACAGATGCAGRAAAAATGGTTTAGACAGCTCAAAAGTTACAAAGTGACATTGTCTCATTCTAAGCTGAATGTTCAGAGGTAAAAAAAATATTAAATCTGAAAATTCTAACTGTAATATTTAAATAAATATAAGAAAATGACCAAATTCAGCCTTGTAAAAGCAAACTTTCTGTGACCAGTTCAAAAGTTCTCCCTACTGTAAATATGTCTGAACTATCAAATGCTATTAAACTATTAAAATGCTTCAGTTTCTTCACTCAGTCTCTCAGAATCCTGTGAGAAAGGAAGTTTATGAAMTGTCTGCATTTCTCAGTGTATTTCTGATTGAATAGGGTGATGGAGGGACAGAAAATCAAACATTTTGAAGAAAGATTTAATGTAAAATATAATATTTCTTTACCTCCCAGCAGGCCTAAACCAGTAGTGTAACATCCAGTGAAGAAATGTCTGATTTTTGAACAGATGGATGGATGAATGGATGTACAATGGACAGACAAATGGATGGATGGATCAATGGACTGATGAATGGACAAAAGGACGAATGGATGGATGGGTGGATGGATGGATGGATGAACGGATGGATGGATGGATGGATGGATGGATGGATGGATGGATGGATGGATGGATGGATGGATGGATGGATGGATGGATGGATGAACGGATGGATGGACAACCACAGACAGACAGACAGTAGTGTAAAAAGAGAGGCAGCATTATTGCGATCAGAGATGGCAGATTTATTGTACAGTGGACAGCTGGACAATGAATCTGTCATCAGTCTGCTTGAAGAGCTGCTTGGCTCTCCATTCTGTGAGGTGGAGAGGATGTATTAGGTTGGCTGTTAAAGACAGCAGTATGTTCAGCATCCATTTTTTTCCTAACACTTCAAACTGTAGCCTTCAGATAATTATGGAACCAGACTTCTATTCAATCTGTTGATGTTGCTGGTTCCAGTGCTGTTTCCCTAACATGCCACAGCAATTATATTTATGTTTATATTATATATATATATCAAAAAATAATATTATTGACGCACACAAAACACCAAAACTACAAATTTCAGAATCCACTGAAACAGCCAGCGCACCAAGCCTCTCCTTCACCAAACACATACTGAAGTTAAACTGAAAGGCCTGTCTCGATGGAACCCATCCAGAACCTAGAGGGTGGTTTTATGGTCTTATATGAGAATGCAGTGAGCTCCTCACTACACCAGAGCATGTTACTGTGGGCCATGGAGGGTTCTGAGCTGCAACTATCTCTAATAACGAGGTCATGATGGTTTATTATTGTGGTGGCAGCTTCTTTTAGTTCTAGGTGAAGGATTAAATAACTGTTTTCTACAAAACGTGTCTTGAAAAAAATGTAATTATTAATTCTGTTCAAATATTTCGACAGCGTACATCTGAAAAACGAGGCCAGCTTATGTCATTCTTTTTCAATAAATACTTAGACCTGGTTTTTAATTTTGCCCCCCGGGAATTTGAGTTTGACACTCCTGAGTTCCATGAAATACAAACTTTACACAGATTCTAAGAGGGAGAGGTAGGTTATTAATGTTTTTCTGATGTAATTTTTAAAAGATGGCTGAATTGGCCTTTTTTCCTATTTGTAATAAGGTATTCAAGCTGAGGTCATWCTGGTCACTGTCTACATTTTCTATTCTAATTAGCCTAAATTGAACAATTTATCTCTCACTTTTAAATCCTAAATTCGGCCCTAATTTGTCATTTAATTACATTTTATTAAAATGATGAGTGGACCGCTACCTGGATCTTTTTATTTCACAAGTAAAGAACATCAKGACTAATTTCCAAAATGATGCAGAGAATTAATTAAGTGTTCAGGGTCCTCAGTGAGGTAATTTGTGATAACTACATATCCCACAAACATTGTTTCTTTCTGATTCCTCATTTGTTTTGCCCTTAAACAGAGCTTGTACAGCTATAATATGTATGGGTTTTCATTACTTTTCTCACAAAATAAAAATAGAAAAAAAACTAAAAAAAAGATGTACATATAAAATTTGATTTTCTTGTCAAAGACTTTAACAAGTTTTCTGAAATCAGATCAAATTTGAATTTGACTAAAATCATCAAAAGGCAACTTCAACAAGTAATTCACAGCAATCACAACAKTTGTTTTTTCTTTGTGTCTAATAAAACTTTTGATAATGTATACCTTACTTACTTACTTTGAACTTTACAAGTGCTGACAACACAAAAAATTAATGATTGGCAGCCATAAGTAATAGCTGTAATAGAACAGATCCTTTTCTGTAGCAGGTCCAAAATTGTGGAATGATCTACCACTACATGTGAGACAGTCCCCTTCACTCATGGTCTTCAAGTCTCGCTTRAAAACACACTACTACTCCCTTGCCTTTGAGTGAGATGGTGAAAAAACTCACTGTGCATCATAACTTTGTTCTATATGTACTGTAAATATAAATGCTCCATATTTTGATTTGAATTTTGATTGTATTTTTGACTGTAATTTTATGCCCTGCTGTGTCTGTCTACTGTACAGCACTTTGGTTGGCCTTGTGCTGTTTAAAGTGCTTAATATATAAAAGTGTTATGGTATGGTATAGTATAGTAAAGGCTATAAGTCACAAGAGCTCGTCAAAAAACTCCTCTRTGGCAGGACATCAGGCGTGGAAGAGATTCGCCCTGATATGCTGAAGGGTCTTGGTRTTGTGGGGCTGTCATKGTTGACACGTCTCTTTACAATTATTGGAACATGAGTCCCTCTCCTTGGGCTGCCACCTTATCATGGTTGAGAGGTTTGAGTGTCCCAATGATCCTAGGAGCTATGTTGTTGGGCGGGCTTCATGCCCCCAGTAGGGTCACCCGAGGCAAACAGATCCTACAGTAGGTGAGAGATCAGACAAAGTGCAGTCCAAAGACCTCTATGATGAACACGATGGATGGATTCAGTGTTCCCTTGCCCAGACGCGGGTCACCAGGGCCCCACTCTGGAGCCAGGYCTGGAGRTGGGGCACGTTGGCGAGCGCCTGGTGGCCGGGCTTCTGCCCATGGAGCCCGGTCGGGCACAGCCCAAAGAGGAGACATGGGTCCCCTTTTCCATGGGCTCACCACCTGTGGGAGGGGCCGTAGGGGTCGGGTGCAATGTATGTTGGGCAGTGATCAAMGGCAAGGACCTTGGCGGTCGGATCCTCGGCTATAGAAGCTGGCTCTAGGGACGTGGAACGTCACCTCTCTKGTGGGGAAAGAGCCTGAACTGGTGTGTGAGGTTGAGAGTTTCCGACTAGATATAGTTGGACTCACCTCGACACACCGCTCTGGCTCTTGAACCAGTCTCCTCCAGAGGGGTTGGACACTCTTCCACTCTGGAGATGTCCATGCGGAGAGGCACCGAGCAGGAGTGGGCATACTTATTGCCCCCATCTCGGTGCCTGTATGATTGGGTTCACCTCGGTGAACGAGAAGGTAGCCTCCCTCCGCCTACAGGTGGGGGGATGGGTCCTGATTGTGTTTGTGCCTATGCACCTAACAGCAGTTCAGATTACCCACCCTTTTTGGAGTCCTTGGAGGGAGTGCTGGAGAGCGCTCCTAATGGGGACTCCCTCGTTCTGCTGGGGGACTTCAATGCTCACGTGGGTTATGACAGTGAAACATGGAAAGGCGTGGTTGGGAGGAACCCCACCCCCCGCCCCCGATCTGAACCCGAGCGGTGTTTTGTTATTGGACTTATGTGCTCATCATGGATTGTCCATAAC
>NW_013952655.1:135575-138425 GCF_001266775.1 Austrofundulus limnaeus | reverse complement strand
CCCTTGGGGACTCCTGTGGGGGGGGGGGTACTCTGGGAGTACGGGGTACCAGGCCCATTGATACGGGCTGTTTGGTTCCTGTACGACAGGTGCAAGAGCTTGGTCTGCATTGCCAGTAGTAAGACGGGCTCGTTTCCGGGGAGAATTGGACTCGACCAAGGTTACCCTTTGTCACAGATTCTGTTCATAACTTTTATGGACAGAATTTCTAGGCTTAGCCAAGGTGTTGAGGGGATCCTTTTTCATGACCTTAGGATCACATCTCTGCTTTTTGTGGATGATGTAGTCCTATTGGCTTCATCAGGTTGTGAGCTCCAGCTCTCAGTGGAATGGTTCACAGCAGAGTGTGAAGYGACCAGGATGAGGATTAGTACCACCAAATCCAAGACCGTGGTCTTGAGCTGGAAAATGATAGCATTCCGCCTCCAGTTCAGGAAGGAGATCCTGCCCCAAGTGGAGGAGTTTAARTATCTAGGGGTCTTGTTCACGAATGAGGGAAGAATGGAGCAAGAGATTGACAGGCGGATTGGTGCTGCGTCTGCAGTGTTGCGGGCGCTGTACCTGTCTGTTGCGGTGAAGCAAGAGCTAAGCCAGAAGGCAAAGCTCCCGATTTACCAGTCGGGCTACATTCCTACCCTCATGTATAGTCATGAACTTTGGGTAGTGACCGAAAGAACGAGATCTCGGATACAAGCGGCCGAAATGAGTTTCCTTTGCAGGGTGTCTGGGCTCTCCCTTAGAGATAGGGTGAGAAGCTCAGTCTTCCGGGAGGGACTCAGAGTAGAGCCGCTGTTCCTCCACATCGAGAGGATCCAGTTGAGGTGGCTCAGGCATCTGGTTAGGATGCCTCCTGGACGCCTCCCTGGTGAGGTGTTCCAGCCACATCCCACTGGGAGGAGGCCCAGAGGAAGACCCAGGACACGCCGGAGGGATTATGTTTCTTGGCTGGCCTGGGAATGCCTTGGGATTCCCCAGATGAGCTGGCCTAAGTGGCTGGGGAGAGGGAAGTCTGGGTCTCTCAGGCTGCTGACCCCGCGACCCAACCCCAGATAAGAGGCAGAAAACGAACTGCTGGACAGATGGACAGACGGACGGAGTTCCACCTATCATGAGATCACGCTTCTCTCCCTTCCCAGGAAAGTTTACTCCAGGGTGTCGGAAGGGAGGCTTCAATCGATTGTCGGACCTACCTGGGTTGCTACTAAGAATGATCCAGTCCATGTAGAACCAAAGCAGGAGCTGTGTCCACATTCTTGGCACAAGGTCAAGCTTGTTCTCATTGTGGGTTGGACTCCCCTGGGGCTGTCCCTTGTCTCTTATCCTGTTTGTAGTGTTTATGGACAGGATCTCAGGGCACTGTCGTGGAGAGGAGAGGGGTCTGGTTTAAGAACCACAGGGTCTGTGGATGATGTTCTCTTGAAGTCTTTGGGTCAAAACCTTCAGTATGCACTGGATCATTTCACAGCTGAGTTTGAAGCAGCCTTCGACCACTGCCCAACACACAATGCACCCGACCCCTACGACCCCTCCCACAGGTGGTGAGCCCATGGGAAGGGGGACCCACATCTCCTCTTTGGGCTGTGCCCGACYGKGCTCCGTGGGCGAAAGCCCTGCCACCAGGCGACATGCAAGAGGGAAATTCCTACTTCACAATACCACKGGGATGCAATAAAAATAGCTACTAAAATGCAACAAAATAGAGATTTTACATTGCAAATTTCACCTGTATATCTACACCTAGTGGTGGGATGCCATTATGTTGTGAGTAAAATAATGGACATGCATTATGAGAAATGTAGTTTTTGTTAATGCTGGCACAAATAAAAAAATGAAAAAAATAAAAGAAGCTTGGCTGTAGAATTTCTGGAGTTCAGGGGTTAGTTCTATTTTCATGTTTGCTGAAATACACAGCATAATACAAGATCCATAAGAACATCAGTATGGTTGCATTTAAATTACGTTTCTCCAAACTGAATTCGTTCAAAGAGCTATMTTCAGCAGGTAAGATGTTAATTGTTTATAGCAGAGAAACACAAATGATTGCTCGAGAAAACAGAGACAGACTAAACAAACCTTGTCACGCAGAAGTGTAAGAGTCTAATATTAGCATTTATGAGAGAATGATGTGAAGGCATAATAAACAATATGAATAGGTCTGCATTTGAATAAAACCTCATTTTTCTCWGTACAATCTGGTTTTTGATGTAACAGCTGATAAGGTTCTACCTTTAATAACTATTTGACAGAACATATCTTCAAAAATGACCAGCCCATCCTTTTAAATGTAGAAAAATAGATTTGTTTGATTGTAATTTGGTGCATATCTGTAAACAGCTTTAATTCATTCACAAAGTGACTGTTGTTCTTMTTAGTTTGGTTTGATTCACAAAGAATCAGAAAACCAAATCCTAACATGAAAAGGTAAATGCGTCACATCCTGCCTAGTTWGTGTGACTGTTTAATCAAACTTCCTTTAAAGTGACAGCCAGAGATRAGAATGAAGCTTTCAGTTCTAATCCAGACTGGATGTCTTTGAGTGAGTAAAGTAAGCTGGGGTGATGCATGTGGAACGGTGACCTCTGACCTGTTCATAGGAAATGCAAAGTATTTCCAGTAGTAATCACAGCTCGGACCTTCTACATGAGTTTCTTTGAGAAGACTGTGTCYGTTTCTTGTGCATCTGTGTTTATGTTGTAGGGGTCACCTCGAGTGAAGAAACAAGATTTACTGCCTAAAAGCAGGTCTCGGACAGGCCTGACGAGAGGACAGGAACTCTGTCACAAACTGAACTCTATTTAGGCCATGACAGGTCATTCCAATCATGGAAGAGAACCCCTCAGTTCTCTTAAT
>NW_013952655.1:130136-133420 GCF_001266775.1 Austrofundulus limnaeus | reverse complement strand
CACACACACACACACACACACACACACACACACACACACAGGCACAATCCAAGCACTTCACCATCAAACTCTACCTGAGAGCTAAGTTCCTTCTGGTGACCTCATCATTGTGTTTCATGTATTAGTTTATATAAACCTCTCACAGTTCTTTTTTTAACCAAAGCACTGCAAAGGCTGCAGAAACATTTCTCCATATTTGTTTCACCCCACTTTGGTCCATCCAGTCCAGCTTGAGTCCTTCAGATTGATGCTCAAATTTAGACACATATAAAATATGCATTTTTCCTTTTGGGTCAAGATATGTCACATTTCAAGCTCTGTTCAAAAATTGTTCGCTGCTTGTTTGATAAAGATGTTTCTGATCTGCCTTAACAATCAGAGACCTTGAGCACAAATTCAAGTCTTCAAAGAGGATATAGATGTGTTTTATGAAAGGTGACAATTTCATGAACAGAAGAAATTTCAATTATTTGCATTAGCTGTCCCTTTAGAGTCATAACGGGTGTTCTTCCATTCACAAAAAGCAATGGAAATTTCAGTTTTGTAAGACTAATCTACATGACCTGTCCAGTGACATTAAACAAAAAAAGCATTAGATACAGTAATAACTTGTGGCCACAACATGTCATTGTTTTAATTTGGGAAAGAATGACAATTTTCATTTCATAAAGGATGTCTGTAAATGTCATCCTGTGTTTGGAAAAATGAAAAATTGCAGCTATAAGACACAGGTGATCACTGAAGTTATCTTTGTCCARAAAAGCTTTTATTTTCTTTTTATAGCTCAACAAACAAAGCAGCCTCTCTCATTTTGTGTCTTGTSGAAAGAGTGTTGGAGCTATGTTATGTTCAGGAACACGATAAAAAATCTGTTTCTTGACACACACCTAGGGTCTTCATTGTCATCTCATAAGATTAACTGTTTAGAACAAACAACTTCAACAATGTCTTTAACTTTGACAAAGAAACAGGGCTGTTCAAAATTATCTTATGGCCACGCATTATTTATCTCGTTGCCACAATCTAATACTGTGTGGCCATGAGATATTTTTTCTTTTTTTTTTAATCCAATGTCACTGGATGGGCACCATACTAATCACAATTGTACAAAACTGTTTTCAAAACCAATTATCTCCTCATTATTTTGTTTTGACAGAGCATATTATTWTTGCGCTGGTTGATGAGTGGTGCTTACAAGCTGCAAAAATATATATTTTATTAAAATTTCAAATTGAATGGGTTTATATTCTGGGAGGATGTTAAAAAAGTGTTCAATGGAGCAAAAAGTCAGAGCAGCTGTATAATTTTGTTCTTGATGTGAAAGCTGTCAGACTTTGGGTGTTAGGAAGCGGCGCATGAAGCCCATGATAGCTGCTTGGRACATGGTGCCATATAGAAAATGATTTCAGTATCCCGGGACTGGCATGAATAGGTACCCCGTCAGACAGTGACCCGGTGCGAGGCCGGTCAGACATCAAAGGATGCCAGCTGTTTTCTCAAACCGAGGGGGTTGGAGGGAACGAACAAGTAGGACTGGAGAGGAAGATTGAGATGACACGTTGGATCTTCGGGAGTATCACTTTGTGTAATAGGTGAGTGGCGGGTATTCATGCGCTCCGGGAGAAATAGAGGGAGAATATTCCACTCGGACTTCAATGAGAATTCAGTAATTACTTATTACTGCACATATGGATGAGATGGGCCATGAGAGGACTTGAGGTGCGCCCGGCGCTCCTTCCATCTGAAAACCACCTCCGGAGTGACTTCAAGAACATCCTGTAATGCTTCAAGACAAAAGTCTCATTACAGGTAATTATGGATTGCCTATATTGCCTAACCCCCACCCATGTCTCTACCCTTCTTGCAAAGCCCACTGCCTCCCTCTAACTACTTTTATCCTCTCATTCAACAGAAGAAGCAGCATGGGAGAGGGAAACAGGGCTGGAGAGGGGGGRGGGAGGGGGCTATTACCTGGGAGCAGACACTGATCATGGCCACTGACGCTTTACTGCACTTCCATTCATGTGGAGTGGCTCACTTGTGGGCAGTAATTACCGACCGAATGATCCAAACTGGGGCTAGTGATGAAGAGGCTGGACTGACTGAGTGCCGAGCWGCATCATTCTTCTTTGCATGGCCGCAGTGCTCTGTCCTGTGCTTTAAAACGAAGCTGCAGAGTATAGGACAGATGGTTTATACGTTTGAGATAATTTTACCCCAACAAAAGCACGATCCTAGTTATCACAGTTTAAAGTGAGAATCCAGAGTTTTWGAAGTGACGTTCTGTGGAAGAGTTTTGAACAATTTGTTGTGGATGCCACTTTAAACCTCTTCCATTCAGACAGTTTAGCTCTGTCAGGAATAATGAACTCTTCTGAATGTGGTCAAAGCCGCATTGGAATGAAAAGATTCCAATCTAAAAAAAAATGTAGTTTTTGTGACGTCGACCTCATAAACCTGTACATCACCACCGTTTTTACATTACAATAAACAGGTCATTTGTAAGCATCAATGGCTGCAGAAGAAAGCTGTAGCACCTTCTGTGGGGTGCTTCTACCACAAACTTTGTAATCTGCTGGAAGAACGGTGCAATGTTAAATGTTCAGCAACATGTTATTAATTGTGTTTGCAAGAATAAAYAGGAAATTTATTAAACTGGAATTAATTAATCTGTCAGCAATCCATTGTGGGAATAATGACAGCAGCAGCTAACTGAAAGGCTTCAGGCAGGAATATAACTATTTTATTTATTGTTAAAKTTGAAAAAACTCTGTGAAATTTTAAAGAGTTGCTAACATTTCACTTTCAAATTGCCAGAGAAAATAGCAAAAAATAATATGATGTAAATGAAATGAAGTAAATTCTTTACCTTTAAAAACAAGAGAGAAGTTTGTCGGAAAGTCKGAGTTGTTCTCAGGACTGTTAGAGTGAAACTTTTTATTTATCCATCCATTATCTATACCTGCTTCTTCCTTTTCAGAGTCATTGGTGCCCATATCATGCAGTCACTGTGTGAGGACAACAATTCAACCATTCATACCTAGGGACGATTTAGTTACTAATTAACTCAACATGGTTTTGGTCTTTGGGAGGAAGCCAGAGTACTTGGAGAAAACCCACACATGCACAGAGAGACCATGCAGACCCTTGCAAAAGAGATCTGTGATCTGAGTGACATTTTTCTGGTCAAATGAGATAAATAAAATAAAGTCACCATGCCTGACATGTTTGCTCCCACACAACAGTGGCAACTTTTCAATAATAATTTCACCTAAGAAAATCAT
>NW_013952655.1:128994-129983 GCF_001266775.1 Austrofundulus limnaeus | reverse complement strand
AAACTCATTGGCAGAAAGGAAGTTTGTTTTTAGTTGATGGAGAAGAAAGTTCTGGTATTTCTGTAGTTATCCAAGAAAAGACTCTGTTTTGTAAATTTATCACAAAGACATTACCACCATATCCAACAGACGATGCAGGAATGCTCTCTCTCTCTCTCTCTCAAACAGTGCAGCCATGGATGTCCAATCTCCTCCTGTAGGTTTTTTGACTTTCTTTATCATTTTTGCTGGAACAGTTGTGATGGCTGTTTTGTTTTGTTTTTTTTCTAACAGTTTCAGCCAGCTGCTGCTCAGTAGAACAGAGATGAGCGCAGTGCACTGCAGCCACTTTTCATTAACAGACACGACCGCAAAGTTCTGATCAGTGACAYAATGTTTGGCACAAACTCTGTAAGAAACTAGTTCTGACTGAAWGCAATGAACAAGACCAGGTGTCAGGAGTAAAATGTGCAAATTTCTCTCACTGACATTTTGTTCTCAGAGTAACTATGCCCACCCATTCTCGACACAAGGCCCAAGCCGAACGTTTTCTCACAAGTTTTCTGCATAAAGTATTAATTGATTGGTCAGAAGTTTGTGGGTGTGTGCTCAGATAGCAATGATGTCATTTTGCCTTAACTACTCCTCTTCCAGAAGCCTTCAAACAACATGGATAGCTTTGAGGAGCAGTTGGCCAAGGCAATGAGAAAATCCATCTGATTGTTGCAGACACTTGTAAAAAAAGTCAAACAACCAAAACCTACCAGATGGCATTAAGGCAGATATTGTGCATGGAGGATTTTATCTGCTGTAAATGGGGTGCTTTATCTGTGACAGATTTGTGGACAAGCAGCAGCTGTAGAGAAGGAATGGAGAACACGGCATGTAGAAACCTGTGCTGTGACATGTGCAGCAGCAAGAAGGGTTTCCCAGGAGCTCAGTGCCATGTGTTTTGTAAACTTTGAATGATGTGTGCAAAAATGATCATCTTGTCATCATCAATATTATTA
>NW_013952655.1:123739-128954 GCF_001266775.1 Austrofundulus limnaeus | reverse complement strand
TAATAATACCCTTGTTTGGTTTAGTATGAAACAGCCTTAATCTGATGAGATCATGTGACACAAAATCGTGTTAAACCTTGAATTGCTCAACTTCCAAATATCTGAATATCTGAATTTTTAACAGCAGTCATAATTTGTGTACTGTAACTAGTGTTTAGTTACTGAAGTTAAAATACATTTTAACCATTAACTTTGTTTTTAGTTCCAAAACTGCATATCAAATAAAATGTAACTTGGTTGTCTACACAGCTGTGGTGTCAGAATGAAGCTCAGAGCTGACTGGCTGATTCTAGTCAATCACATGTACCATGGACAGGTGGGACATGGGGGACTTGCCACACATTTTGGGCTCTGGAGAGCCTGTAGATGAACCCATTTGGTCAAAACAGGTGTCAATCAAAAGAAAACAACCAATTGAATCGGTTTACCAGATATTACGCAAATTCAAAGGCCCCGGTGGTGTGGGTCAGGCTATAAAAAGGCAGGAAGTAATCCCAAACTTGGCATACTCTATATATTTGTATGATTCACTGTCATAAATTTTCTGATTTAGATTGTGTCCAGTTTTCTACAGAGCCCGTCTGATAGGGGAAAAGAATTGTATGGCCACAGGATAAGTATGTTGGCAGCGAGATAATTGTTGCAGTCATTTTCTTGCAGAGACTGTTGTTTACATGGACAAGTCTGAACTGATTTAATTTTATTTTAATATAGGAATGACTGACATACTTCAGTCACTTACTGTATGTTAGGCATGATGAAGTAATTCTCAGCATTATATGTGATAAGATAGAGGTGACAACTGGAGTTGTATTTGTCCCAAAATAAATGCTTTATTTACTTTTTTTGAAGCTAATCACAAAACAGGCTCCTGTCACTCTCTGTGCCTTAGCTGTAGAAGGAGTCAGAGTTATGTTGGGTTAAGGAACACAGTAAAAAATCTGTTTCCTGAGACTAGAGCTGCCACAAATGATTATTTTTATAATGGATTAATCACCGATTATTTTTTCGATTAGTCGACAAATATGATCATACGTTAATTGAATATAAAACATACAGCTTATCGCGCCAGAATGCAGCTGCTATTGTATAACCATCGTTAGATTTTAGCTATATGCTAACTAAAAATAATTGTTGTGGAAGGTAAGTTCTGCCTTGCAGATGTTGCATTGCACAGGTTTCTCTTTCATTTTCTTAAAATGATCCCACACTTTTAAGCTCTGTTGTCAGGTAGCCATGATACCAGAGCCTGTCTGTATAATCTATACATTCTCACTCCCAAGTCGTCACATATTGACGCTTTTCCAAAGGTTCCCTCTGCGTCTTATTTTTACGCGCAGGGTACCCCCCTCGCGTCAGTCCTTGACGCCCGYRGMTTTTCCGGGTTTCGCCACCAGGGGTCTTTGGGTCGGGGGTCTGAGGTTAACATGAGGGATCAGGATTAATGGTTAAATTTAGGTACTGGGATCAGGGGTAGGATGTCCTTGGTGAATATTTGCTCATTTTACGCTTTAGAACATGTTGACGTGAATTCCGTACATTCTCTAAAAATCGTTAATTTTAGGTACTACGGTCAGGGACAGGATGTCTAAAGTGAACAAAGGCAATTTCAGGCTTTGGAACGGTCGTTTTCGCACATTTTAAACACTTTCTGAAAACATGCCAACAGACTTCGCCCCATCTCGTCAGTAACTGACGTGACGGGGGTACGCTGCGCGTCAAAATCGGACGTACAGGGAACCTTGCCAAACGTCAATATGTGACAACTTGGGAGTGAGAATGGGTTGGTATAATGTCTTGTGACGTCCACGGCCTACCCCAGTTACCACTACTGTGCATGTGTGTCAAGGACAGAAAGGCAGATGTGGCAGTGGAAGGTGTCAAAGCAGTTTGAAGACAAAAACAAAGTAAAGAACAAAAAAAAAAAAAAAAAAAATCAATTATTAAATTAGTCATCGGTTATTTTAATAATCGATTAGTCGTCGATTAATTGACCAATCGTGGCAGCCCTACCTGAGACACACAAAGGGTGCTCCTTGTCATCTCAGAAATAGCCTACTATAAAAAATGAAACTAATTATACTAACATACACATAATAATAATAATAATAATAATAATAATAATAATAATAATAACAATAAATGGGTGGGCTACCTCTGAACAGTTCAAAATAAAAACAACATATTCAAAATCTGACTCCAACTTTGTATCATGCTGCTCAAAATGATATTGTAGCCATACTTATAATTCCGTGCCCACACAGTATTCATCACATGGCTGCGAGATTTTTTTTAAAATCCAATGTCACCAGATGGTTATTGTAGTGTTAACAAATGTTTAATCATGTGGAAATGACTGAATCATTAGTTCGTTTTGAGTAAAGCCTGATATCAYTGGTGCAAGAGAACCTTTCTTCTGATTTATTCTGGATTGATTTTTAATCAGATAATGAACAGGAATGGAGCCCCATTCAGTGTTCTCTAACTAATTAACATAATTTTATTGCTACAGAACAATAAAAACTTTATGGATAAATATTAAAGGAATGTTTAAAATATGTCTATAAAGTTGGCTGTGCTTCTCATCTAGTTTGCAGGGCCGAGCTGAAACATGTTTTATTATTTTATGCTTCAAATAAATGATTATAACAACAAGGTTTACATTAAGAGCGTCAAACAACAGTCATGGTTTCAGAATATCATCTGCAAGCGTCAAACGAAGAATCCCWCAGTTCTCTTTCAAACCAGATCTGGTCGGTTCGTATCCCTGTGTGCACAGTGCTCTCCCCTCTCACCGTAACATCACCATAACATGTGGTGCTGGTGCAACAGGCAGGACTGTCATCCACAGATCACGGGCAACAATGGCTGCATCCCCAGTCGCCTTTGAGTATGTCACTGTGGGAACAGCATAATCAACCCCATGTCACCACCAGCTGCTTCATCAGGACAACATTAGAATAAACAACAGGCAGAGAAGAAGTGTAGGTACAAAGAGAAGGAGACAAGTGGGCAGGAAAGACTGGGATGCACTTGTTCTGCCATACGCCTGTGGAAAGATGATATTGTTTTGGGTTATTTGGCCCGGTGTCAGAACTGTGCTCCATCTGTGGCCACCATCAGATGAAAAGGCAGGGAGCTRAACGAGCCAGGAGCTGAAGAGTGGGAGTGGTCTTAGGAGCCTTCTGTTTGTTTGTGTGGTGGATCCTGGACTTTACCAGCACAACCTGGTTCAAGTGTGTTCAGGGGAAAAAATACACAATTTTTCAGTTAAAGTTGCATCATGTAGTTTCTTCAGAAAGTCAGAACTTMACTTTTTGGAATTTTATGTTGCAGCTTGATGCTATTTTTGTTGAACTTGTTTTTTTTTTTTATAAAATTTTCATCTCTTAATGACAAAGTAAATACAGAATGTTGTACAATTTTGTGACAATATTAAAAGTAGAAATAAAAAAATAAAATATTTACACATTTCCATTCATATTCAATGACAGCGTATTAGTGCCATGTTGCAGATGAAACAAATGAGGAAATCTTTACCAAAAAAATAAAATAAATAAAATTTTAACACAAGGAAGTTCTCTGAGCTCCAAAAGTTTCAAATTTGCAAGAGAAAAAATTCTTTTCTGAGATTAATTTCAAGCAATTTTYAAGAATTTTTTTCTGTTAAGCACTTTGTGATGTTCATGTCTGCGAAAGGTGCAATACAAGTAAAGTTTACTTACTTACTTACTTATTACTTCAGTCAATCTAATTCTCTCACCTTTTTAACTGACCTTGCTCAATTTGTTCATAAAACACAAAAAAAGGGCTGAAATCACCCTATACTAAAGCTTCACACATCAAATATGTTACACAAAWCACACACTTGGTTTTAAATATTGTGCAATCAGTGTAGAATAATCCAGGTTTAAAGTCTTTATGTGTTTTAGTTTTTAAACTAGAGCAGATAAAAAAGCTCAAGGTGGTGAAAGCAGGTGGAATTGCCTTTTAGTCATTCCTGAAAACTTCATTTTTTCTCTCGCAAATTTACAACTTTTCGACATAAGAGAATTTCCTTTTTTATTCTGAAAATCCTCTATTCCAAATGTACAAAGYTTGTTGCATCAAACCCAAAATGACCCAAGGCTGAAACTACCAGTGGTATTTAGGTGTAAAACCTCTGGAAATGTGATGTTAGTTTTTTCTCTGAATTTACTCAGTTAAAATTCTGTTTTCATTTTGTCTGAGTATAGATTAATGTGAGAAGAAATATTGCAAATGAAAGCAAACTAAAGTTTTAAAAGTGAAGAGTGTCTGAGTGTGTGAACTTGCTGTCTGTGCTGTCCTCAAACCCTCACTACTGTTTTGTCTTCCTTGTAAAAGAAATGTGCAGACACAGTTTGTTTAATCCTGTTCCTGAGTTTTACCAGTATTTCCACATAACAAAGAAGGGAAGAGACAACCAGATGAAAACAGAAACAGGCCATGCCCCATGGCCACAAGTACTATCATTGTTCTACATAATGAAACATTTCAGGCACAACTATGTCTGACAACAATGAGGTTGTCCTTGAAATAAATTCAGGCAGAAACTGAATGATACTTTGTCAACGTTTTTGACAAAAGACCGGTTCTACCTGTACAGAGAATGCTCTGCTTCTGATTTCTTCAAGGTCAAACACAAGCCATCCTCAGAACGGGTCAAAATGTAACGCTGAGAGACGAGCTGCTCTAAACGCTCTGGTCCAAACRTGTTGAGGTCATCTTCATTAAATATGGAGGGTACTGAAATGTCCCACCACCATCTCCCATATGTAGTCAATTACAATAAATATAGGTTGTGTGATGCATATACTGCTCTCCATTCATCCTGTTTTGAAGTGCCCTCTCACTAGCTGAGCTCTCGTCTCATCTCCAGTACCTGTGAATTATACAAAATGATGCGTTCGCCATTGATTTTATCAGTCCATGGTAGCCGCTAGTAATCCCATTATAACATGTCTGTTAGTACAATAGCCTGATGTGGCCTGAATAAAGGCAGCCTTTCTTTGGCTTCTCAAAGGTAGGCTGCCTTCCAAATTACTTCTTCAGAAGTTAAAAGGCCCACTGCCTAATCAGCCTATTATACCAGACTAATAGATGACCAGTAATTGCAACTAATAACTTATTACTCATCTACACAAATATTCTAATAGCTTTTATTTGAAATCTATTTTTTATTCAGTGAAGATAG
>NW_013952655.1:120476-123689 GCF_001266775.1 Austrofundulus limnaeus | reverse complement strand
GGGGGGTTCTATTCAAGAGCCAGACAGACAGCAACACAAAGAAATACTCCCACAAAGAGAGCACAGAAAGCAACCTGTAGCATGTTTTTTCTTCTCTTAGCTGGATTAATATCCAGCCTTATTCATGGGGATGTGAAACCTCAGATTCGTCTTCATCTCTGGAGCTGTCTCGCAGCAAGGCTTTGTTTGGTGCCTAGGCCCCTTTTGAGACAGAGACAGACAGTGGAGGGAATTATAGATAATGTTCTCTGCTATCATCCCCCTGCACCGCCATTCCCTCGGCCCCCTGCTAGCCCACTAGGCCCCAGACACACATCACAATGGGGACCAGTAAGGTGGGTACACTGTACAAACTTGATCTGATCTACAGCAGCCGCTGCGACCAGACTCACCAGTGGAAACCCAATCAGTAAGCAAGATGACAGTGAGCTACGGGAGAGAAAAAGGAAGTGTGCGCAGGTCACGGTGCTCATCAGAGGTGTGGAAATGTAACAATTCGAAGCTGCATTGGGATGCAGATGTGGAAGACTCTGAGCCAAAGCTGGGGCAGAACATGACTAAGAGATGTAGCCTATTTAAAGCTGTAAACTCATCAGTCTGAAACACTAATCTTACACAATTTCTTGCAACTGCCATATTTTATTCACATTAAATAGAACAATCACAAACAGTGCTATAATACGTGGGGCGACATATCAGAGAAAAACAGACCTCAGGAGTGAGGGGTAAAAAAAAGTTTTTGGAGAAAAACACTTGGGTAAACTTCAGATTTTGTGAACTTTCAATACCGTGCTTGTGTTGAAAATTTGACTTGCAAAAAAAAATCTTTGTGAAATACACAGAAGGCGAGGAAATGTGTTATCCATTAGCACCTAGCTCTC
Organism: Austrofundulus limnaeus; assembly: GCF_001266775.1. Lineage (NCBI taxonomy): Eukaryota > Metazoa > Chordata > Actinopteri > Cyprinodontiformes > Rivulidae > Austrofundulus > Austrofundulus limnaeus. The sequence continues at coordinate 122,808 of NW_013952655.1, read as the reverse complement.
GCTTCTGCTAACTCAAAATCCAACATTTTAAGTAATTTTTCCAACTCTGAAAGGGAGGAGAATCAAGTCTTTGGAAACTTTCAGAGCCAGGGACAAAAACAACAAAAGAGACGGCAATACCTGCCAATCATGCTGAAAGTAAGACCAATCAAAAGACAGAGGAAAGCTCGTGGAGTGGTCATTTCATGTGATTTATAGACTTTGGTATATTGTTGGAGTCCTGCTGTTTGCTCTRTCCTGAGTCACGTTTGTGACATTTGCCACAGCCAAGAATGTGTCCTGTCTCAATACTGCTCTACATGAAAATCCTCTATTTTTAGATGTTTGCACATTTGAGACTTTTTGTATTGTTGTGTTATATAAAATATTACCTGTAAATGAAAAMTATTAACCCATATTTTAAAAACACTAAATCTAATTATTCACGGAAGATCGCTTTTATTGGATTAAGAGGTCAGTAAAGCCTGACACAGTATTCACACGTTTTGTTCTGTTTGTTGGAATAAAACATTAGACAAAAAGGCCWTGTTAAACATTTTAAAGCACAACCAATGTTTCAAATACTTAAACCAAGCATGGTTAAAAAAATTGATATAGGCTGTTTCACTGCATTCTGTGCTCAGTTAAAAAGCATCATTGCCAGATCTGTATATTAACTGCAGTGCACTGAGCCTTCAATAGGCAGAGGATAATGGGGGTAGTTAAAGGGGCAGGACACACAAAAACCCACTGGGAGTGTATAGCCCCCACTGATCAATGACCTCATCCAGAGTCAGTTACTCTTTCAAAGGCGGTGAGACCAAAGAGCAGTGGGACCTTTTTCAGCGGTGCAGATAACAAACCAACACCAGACACCCAATAAAGAGACTTCCACTTCATTTAAAAGCAATTAATATTCTTGGCTGTCCGGCGTGATCCCTTTGGTGTGGCAGGTCTGTACACGCCCCCTGCACTGTAATGGAGTTGACTGGTTAACTTGGAGTCTGTGGCCGCTGTGTTGGCTACCCGGGTGAGAGCGCTGATGCGCAGTGGGACGCRGTGTTTTGATCCAAGTGAATGGACCTGTCTCACAGCCCACTGCACCCCAAAGGAGCCTTCTACTCCCAATGAACCACTCTTTCTGACTCTCCTTCTCTCTATCTTCACCATCCTCCTCCTCTTCTTCATGTTGTCTCAGAATCAAGATTGGCTTTTGTTGGCCCTTTTCTCCTTTCCTTTTATTTAAGTTTGTCTTAGCTGGTAGGACTTTGCCTTCAATGGAAGCAAGGGTTTAAATCGTCATCTTTTGTTACATTTGGTAATGATTGTCTCCTTAAAATGGGAACAGGGAGGGATTAACATTTTGTTTTTAAAGCACATTCCCTCTTATACATATGTAAAAAGATATGCACGGTTTGTTGAGATATTTGCATTAAAGCAGAATAAGCAGAAAGAAAATGCAATTATCAAAAAGTTGTGTGYACAGTAATAAGTTCTACAAAATAACCCTGAGATGTTTGCAGAAAAAAAAACTAAAAGGTTAACATATCAGTTGCCACTTTTCATGGCAGAATATTAGATTTAGAATATGTTATGTTGAGAAAAGACAGTTCTGACCATTTTTGGTCAAACCTTTAAAATAACAATAAGAGCAACTATATGAAATGTCATGGAGTCACTCAAAACCAAATTGTAGCTCAGTATCATTAGGATCCTTGTGCTTTTGTTATTGTTTCTTTGACAGAAATAAAGATTGATTGTTGGGGCTGTCAGAACAGGTTTGGATATTCTGAAATAGTTTGACACTTAGTTTGCTCGTATAGGTGGGTCTTTCTTTGTAACAAATTATGTACTGTATGTGACTTCTGAAGGTAATAGTTGGGATTTGCAAATGTGTTGAGTACAAACACAATCACCACTTTTTTTTTGAATGATTCAAAACAAGTAAGAAATCTCCCAAACCCTTCTCTGTTTAGCTTTGTTACAATTTTTCCTCAACTGGTTTGATGAATTTCTTTTTTTAGTTCAATCAGTAGCCATCTCTCATTCCTTCCAACAAATTACAAATGTTTTGGACATGCATTAGTTGCTTCCATACAGTGATTTGCTGTTTTATAACATTATCGTTGCTAATGTCATATCAGTCAAAATGAGCTATACTTATGAATGCTGAATAGTTATTCTCCATAAAACAGTGCTGAACTAGTTATCAAAATCTGTCAACCACATGTTATGCATGTTTTTATTATTATTATGACCCCAACATGTGAAGCGTAAGCAGGAGTCATATTCTTTTCATACATTTTTGTTTGTTTGTTTGTTTGTTTGTTTGTTTGTTTGTTTGTTTGTTTGT
>NW_013952655.1:115318-119485 GCF_001266775.1 Austrofundulus limnaeus | reverse complement strand
ACACACACACACACACAAAATAAAAAGACCCCCACCCAAGCCACTACACATTTGGGATCCACCTAGTAGCATGACATTTATCAGGAATAAAGATTTCTGAGTTCTGGTGCATTTGTCATTGGGGGTCATTATGTTACAACTATGCGGTTTCTAGTTATTCCATTTAATGTCTCCAAAATTGAACAGATTTCCTCAGGTGAACCTCAGCTTTTACTGGTGAGGAAGAGYGTGAAGCATTAGTTGTAACTGATAAGATACGTCTCCACAGTATTTAAGGCTGGAACATTAGAATCATGCTGATCAGTTGTAAGCCCTGAAAGTTATTTGATTGTGACTGTCAGTGCTAACCTTTGACCTCCTGTGCTAGGTCTGGTTTCTTTGACTACCTCCGTGGATCCCTCAGTGCTCTCCCAGTGGACATCCTGCAAACCACAGACCCTTGTTCCTCTGTCCTGTGTCCTGCTCCAGAAACCTTCTCAGCCTCCTCTTCACACCTACAACCAAACAACAGACAGTAAACCTAAAACCATCTGAGAAACAGTTATGCAGGTTTACACAAAGAAACTGRCATCTGTCCTTCTTCTGCAGATCCAGCCTTGTCTCCCTGCACTTGTTCATAAGRAACACTWAGCTTTTTGAATTTAAMKAAAATCATAAACATGATCCCACAACATGATGTACCATTTCAACAACACTGTGACACAGCATTGTGGAAACAGAAGAAAAGGTTGGGGATGATATTCACTCTTATGTGCGKAAGAATGATTTATGGTTCTGTGTATGTTTTTCCAATATGTCCTGCAATATTGTTTACAGCTGTGCACAGTGACCCACTTTCTTGTGTTTCACTAGCATGGACCAYGCCACAAAGATATGATTTAAAAGTTTATTGTAGGGAGGGGATGAAGGGATGAAGGAGTTTGCTCAGTCATCTGGGGAGAATGCTRRAGGGCTTGAGAAGWCTCAGCGTGGAGGTATGGTCTTYRGAAAAAKTAACTCTTCRTGAAATTTTCCCRAGCCYGCATAAGACCCCCCGGACGGAACCTGTAGCAAAAGTAAAAAATAATGGTTATGAGAACAAGGGAAGGAAAATGAGAATGAGAATGATGAAAGGATAGAAGGAGAAAAGGTGATRGGATGAAGAGGGATGAGGTGAAGGAGGGTAAGGGAGGGTGGGGTTAATGAAAACGTAACAGACTGAGAGGAATGGGTAAGCACAGATTAAATAGGCTGGCAGGGTAATTAGGAGGTGTGGATTTGGGCATGGTCCTGCTCCCGAACCTAAGTTAACATATTAACTCCATTTGGTGTAAATGAGATTGTAGCTTACTGTGACTACATTTCAAATGTCCGTGTAAACAGTGTAGTGTTGTCTTGAACATTTTCAGGTCACCAAGTTCTGATGTTTTTACAATGAAAACCTTTAGCGTGAACTGTCAACAAAAAGATGACAAAACAATTACCTTGWTCATAAACAATGATGTCAGCACTTTTCATTTGATGACACTGACACTTTCATTGACACAAATACTTGCTTTTGAGGCATGAACTATCAATTTTGAGCAAATTACACACTTGCAGGTTATCACTTCAGTTTGTATTAATTGTTTTGAGAAATGCAACAAACTGTAACCTGAAATACTTTTTAAAGAAATGTCACCTATACTTAAATTAAAAATCTATTTAATTTCCAAGTTAAGGCAAAACAATGTAAAAAAATACCTAAACGGAGTAAATACTTTTGCAACCAACTGTAATTTGTTAGTTATTGTCTAATTCTTAGTTTCTAAAGTGTTGAGCTGTCAGGACAACCACACAGCTTTTTTGTATTCCTCAAATGTCAAATGAAACAAAACATGTCATGTACACTTCAGACTTATGCAACACAAAACAACACAAAGTGAACTCAATGAGTGGAAGCGTTTGCCTTCAGAGACCTTTCCCAGCCTGCTGAATTGTAATGATTTGTGCATTAGCAGTTGCCTGGTTGTTTAGTAGGCTGAGGGTAATGAGAAAATCAATGCAGCGCATTCAACAAATCTTTACAGCTTTTACACCAGTAGAATTTTCACTTTGTCTTTAAACAATAGCACTGAACTGAGCTTTAAACGCAACAAAAGGGGAAAAAACCTCAGTTTTCTGAAAGAATCATTTTTCTGCCATATAAACAAGAAGAAAAAACTGACAAGTTGTTATAAACTTATAGTCTGGAATGAACATCTGATCAATAGTAACTTGTGTATGCCTGTGGGCTTCAATTAAGTCCAACTATTTACCCACCATTTGTTTRAAGAGCACTAGACCAGCCTCACACTTGTTTATTGTCTGTCTCCACTTCCAGGTACAGAGCAGTCTATAATGTGATGGTTTAGTTTTATTTTATGCCACTGAAAAAGCTGCAGAATTTATAAAGACATAACGATTTTTTACGAGAATTTTAAAAAAAAAACTATCATCTAACCTGATTCACACTCTGCAGCAAGTTGCCCACCCCAGCGCTTGCTGTAGGTAATGACACAAAAGGCCTTTTTGTACTGCAAGGCCTGGGCCATGGCATCAAACCCRTGTTCTGCATGTTTGCATTAGCTCTTATGACCCTGTTCCACCTCAATTTCTGGAGTCACGTGACCAATCCAGGCCGGTGCCAACTCGTCAAATGTTGCTACCGTAGCGCGGCTCGATATCTAAGTCTACTGTTGGTGCTACACATCGAAAACTGCTACCATCATGTTTACAAAAATATCATCCGGTAAAAGTCTTTGAGTGACAGTGTTATTGAAGTGTAAGCTTAGGAGTTATGCTTAGCATAGGACTGGAACAATTCATATACACAATGAAAACCTTTCTAAAATCACAAGAACATCATTTCCTTCCTCAGAATATCCAAACTGTTTAAAATGAAAAGCTAACATGTGGTTGATGCTAAACAAAGAGTCATTTGTTGTTTACAGTGTAATAACGATATTACAGACATCAAACTAAATTTATTGACATAAATTTCCACAAGCCATCGATCATAAACTTATAAGTGATGCTAAACAATGGGAATAATTTCTTTACAGGTAGAGCGCATTGATAAGAACTCTGCTGAGTAAGCAACATATGACGTAACACCAGTCTGCGCTTGTGGAGCCACAAGGTAGGACGGACTGATAGGTAGCACAGACCGTCAGAACACCGGCCTGCCCGGCCCGTTTGGATGTCAGCTACCGCTGCTCATTGATTGGTTCACTGACCAGTGGGTTATGTCACATTTATGACAGTAATTTTGGTCAGATTGTTTGCAATGAATAATGTTTTTTTTTTCACATGAGTTTAACAACACTACAACAGTACCAATCTACCATCAACAACAAGCTAACAAAAAGCTAACATTAGCTCATTGTTCTCTGTCATCCTGCCCTCTTGTCTTGTGTCATACTGCTGGATGGTCCGGTTCARTTGCTGGTACTTTCCTTTGAGACTGATGTAGTCCATTATTGTTGTGTCACAAATAAAACAATAAAAGATTTGTGCATTAAATATTATGATCCCACCTACATYGAGGCGGTTCTCTGCTCAGTGCAAACACAATGTATTAAATGTGACAGACGTCTATATATCCCACTTTATTGTTCACCATTTTTTCACTCTAAATAAAATGCTGCTGTGTGTCATCATCAGTCTTACCTGTTTGTTGTTTAATCCCATGTCTAGGTGGTTACACAGACTGTACATTACCCCTTCATCACATTACTGAGCTGTAAAGACAGCATACTACCGTGAGTTGACCAGTTTAGTTCTGTTACTTCCTCTCTTTTCTGCACAAAGGCATACCAGGGGTGTGTTGGCTTCAAGTCAGTTTGTGTCCTCGGTCCATTCAGAAATCACACCAATGCAAGGCTATATTAAAACTGCTGGCAAATGTGACCCAAACACAATTGTTTTTTGTTTTTGTTTGTTTGTTTGTTTGTTTGTTTTGTTTAGGTTTTTTCCCCATGTGACCCATATCAGACTTTTTCATGACAATCTGAAAGTGACAAATCCGATTTTTTTTAAATCCAACCCAGGTATTTTCAGTACGTGGTACTGAATTGGATGCATATCTGATGTTTTTCAAAGGGACTGCAGTCTGAACGCTCGTGTTGCAATGCATCAGACTTTTACATGGTGAGGTGTGTGTGTGTG
>NW_013952655.1:112318-115308 GCF_001266775.1 Austrofundulus limnaeus | reverse complement strand
CTATATAATGATACCAACCTCGAGTCATGCTGTTTAAATCTTGTAGCTCCACATCTTCAGCTACAGTTAATTTTCCATGTCCTGGGTGAAAGAGAATCTGCAGAAACTTAGGATTGTAACATTGTCAGACTGTATCTATACTAAAGTTACTTGATCAATACTTTAATTCCAGCACGTCCCTTCGTTTCAAACATAAAATGCTGCACCTGAGCTTGATACATTTTATGAAGATGCCTGTTGAACAAATGTTGTGTGACCTTCCTGTTTATCATGTCTGGACTACTGTAATTCTTTATTATCTGGGTGTTAAAAAACTCATTAAGAAGTATTCAGTTGATCCAAATTGCTGCTGCTAGAGTTTTAATGAGAGCTGGAAGGAGAGATCATATTTCTCCAGTCTCAGATTCTCTCCACTCCCTGTCAAATTCAGTATAGAATTTCAAATCTTACTTCTAACATACAAAAGTTCTCAACAACCAAGCTGTATCTTATAGTATTAAAGATCTTATTGTTCCATAATTTCCTAACAGACCATTTCATTCTCAAACTGCAGATATTGAAGGTATTATTTTAGTTAAACTGCATTTACTGTTCAACCTCATCATTTAGCACACTGGACATCTTATTTGTTTGTTTCCTGTTTTTTTTTTTTTTTTTTTTTTTTTTTTTTTTTTTTTTTTTTTTTTTTTTTTTTTTTTTGTGATTATTTGCTCATGATGCTGACTGGTCCACCTGGTCCAGGAAATGAAAACTACCTTTATTAGAATCAATTTTGTTGGAGGAGAGCATCGTCCATTTACAATATGTTATAATGGATGCTCCCAATACAACAAAACTGGATACCAGCACTGAAAAATAACAGCTTACTGAATTCAGTAACAGAAAAAGCCATAACATCTGAATGTATTTAACAAAATTCATAAATAACTTGTGGATTTGAACATTTGTAAATTTTACATGACGAGACCCATCAGTTGAAAGACCTGACTGCTTGATGTGACAACCGTAAACAATGGGAATTATAGTTTTTAGAAACCTGCACAAATGGAGATTCGTCCTCATTATTCGAAGACATCAAACGGGGCCGGGGCCGAGAGCCCGGCTCATTTGCAGTTGAATGTCGGTGGTGGTTGAGACAGTGGCCTGTTTAGCATGTGTTTGTGCTTCAGAGGTTGTGGAGGGATGGAGGAGGAGAAGGCACCAGTGGGCCACAGCTGGTGTGCCACAGTCTGAACCTTCTACCTGCTGCTGTCCTACTGGCAGGGTGGTCTCCCTGACTGAACACTAAGCTCTGCCCATGCACAGACTTTTATCCTCWTATCTGTATTTTTCATGCTTGTTATTCCTGTTGAGTGTCGAATGTATACGTCTATGTTCATCTTTCTGATTACAACTTGTGTCCTTCTCCTGTTGTTTAACTCCCTACAGCTATGTGCGTGCATGCCAGTGTGGATCATTTCCCGCTCATGCTCCTCTGTGCTTTTTCTTTTTGTATCATCCCGTTTCATCCCTCTCCRTTGCTCTGTGAGACCAGCTGCGTGTGCTTACTCTACCTGGCTTACCTGCTCCAGGAAAGCAGGCTGCGCCGTCACATCACATACACTTGACAGCCTCCCATCCCTGCCAGAAGGATGGACCTGTCCGATGCACTGTTTACAGCCACTGAATAAAGCCAGGATATGTGCACGTGCTTGCATGCATGTTATGAAGCCATTTATTCCATCTCTTTCAAGTCAAATCTGACCAGTTGTGCATGTTGACTACCTGCATTCATGTCATGGTCTACCTGCTTAGAAGAGCAGGCTGCCAGCCACAGAGGAGTCAGCAGACATCAGTCGGGTCAAGTTCAAACCAGAATGAGAGACTGAGACRAGCTCTCAGAGACATGTTCTTGTTTTACCAGCCATGTTTGATCTGAAAACTGAGTTAACTGGAGCAGTCTGCTGTGGAGTACTGTTTTTCTTTTGTTTTGTCTTCTCTCGTCTGCAGGGGTCGCCACAGAATTCAGACTTTCACTCATTTGAGACTGAAAACAGCTGATCCTTCTACTGTAACACTAGAAGACACAGAAAGGAACAGTCACTTCATGGATCTATGAAAAGTTGGATTTTGATGTTCTTGTTTGTAATTTGTTCAAAAAGCATCACCTTATGTATATTTTTGGACATAAGAGCGAAATTCATTTATTTTTCTGTTAGGTTTTGTTGATTTACTGTAAATATTGCCTCTTATCAAAGGTGGACTTGGTTTTTCATGCAGTAATGTATTTTGTAGCAAATACAGGCTTGCATGCTTCTAACTGCACCCTGTACAATGGACAGTGAAACTAGCCCAAGCATCTTGTGTTTGTGTGTTTTTGTCTTGTTATAATGAATCCAGATGGAGCCATTTGGACAAACAGAAGGTGAAGGAGGAAGCCTTGACTGATAGCTGTGTAAGGAGCCAATCCTCTAAACAAAAACGTAAACATCTTTTCTATAGACACTCAGAATGTTTTTATCTGAACCTGCCAGCTCCTAACATAAACACTTGAAATTGTTGAGTGAAGGACTGCCCTGCTTATCCTTACATTGGAGGGATCACCTGCTGCCAAAGGCAAAAGGGCAATAATGTTTTTTGCCTGGTCTGTGTCTGAGTGAGTGTTTGTCTGCTAAATATTTTTGTTAATATTGAGCTGAAATTTGATGTGGTAGCTGAGAGTTTTTGTCAACACAAATCCAAGCACGTCTTGCAAAAGCTYTCCGTTTCACATGAGTTCAAATCATTTACAAAGTTTGAATAGTTACAACTCTGTCCAGGCTGCAGGTGATATGCATTCTCTCAGTGTTACTTTGATTTTTGATGTATGCACTTAAGTAGACAAGACACAAATTTTGGTGCTCTTCATCCATCAAAAAAGTTTTATTTATTTATTTATTTTTTTAGTTAGTTAGTTAGTTAGTTAGTTAGTTAGTTAGTTAGTTAGTTAGTTAGTTAGTTAGTTAGTTAGT
>NW_013952655.1:109190-111717 GCF_001266775.1 Austrofundulus limnaeus | reverse complement strand
AATGAAAGGAAGCAGAGAGAAGAATAAAAATCTTATATCTGCCCCTTTTTTCCTCAGTTCAAACAATAGTAATATTTAGTTAACAAAACAAGAACATCACATCTCTCTAGAACAACAAATTAAATGGTTACACATGATACTGTTTCATTTTTTTTTTCACAATGCAACCTTTATCATTCACTTTGATTTGGCACTTTTCACATCATTTTCCAGAATATTCCACAATCTGACTCCATGGATTGAGGTGCACCCTTCTTTCAAACATGTTCTAAATTTAGGTTTCATGAACAACTCTGTCTCCTTAAGATTATAATAGCTCACTCTCTTTGCAAAGTTTTTCTGGATGTTTATAGGTAATGTGTTATGGTGAGCCTTATACATAAGTAACAAAATACTATAATCAACCATATCATAAAATTTCAATACTTTCAATTTACAGAATAATATATTAGATGTATAATAGTAATGTTTTCGACTGATTACTCTTACAGCTCCTTTCTGCAAAACAAAAACAGGATGTGTAATTGTCTTACATGCTTTACCCAACACAACAGACCAAGTGTGGAACAATTAATGTGTTATATAACATATACAGAGCTTTGTCATTAAATAAGTCCCTTTCTTTATAAAGCAATGCAATGGATTTAGCTAGTTTTATTCTTAAGTAATTAATATGAGGTTTCCATGTCAGTTTCTCATCAATAATAACACCCAAAAACTTCACCTCACTGACTCTACTAAACTCCACACCATCAACTCTAAATGGAGTATTGACAGTTTTTTTTGCTCATTGTAAATATCATATAATTAGTTTTATCCAAATAGAGTGATAATTTGTTAAGTTTAAACCAGTTTTGTATTTTCGCAAATTCTGTTTGCATTTTCTCTAGCATCCGTTCTGTCTTTACCCAAACAAAACAATGTGGTATCATCTGCATATAAAGCACATTTAAAGAGCCCTGACACATTAACCAACTCATTCACATACAAGATAAACAATTCTGCCCCAAATATGGAACCCTGAGGAACACCATGCATTATTCAGATCTGACATCATGTACTTGTACAAACTGTTTCCTATTTTCCAAATGACTAGATATCCATTGTAGTGCTGGTCATCTAATCCCATATTTATTTAACTTTTCAAGTAGAATGCTGTGGTCAGTTGTGTCGAATGCTTTCTTCAAATCAACATAAATTTACCATTCATTATTCAGCCAGTCAAAATACTGCAGCATGGATTTAATTAATTAATTGATTTGAGGATATAGAACAGGGATGGACAAATGGTGGCCCGCGGTCCAAACATGGCCCGGGTGTGACTTCCGTCTGGCCTGCCAAGAGTTAAAGAATAAATRAAACTTGGTTTTATTTTGGGAGTTCAGACTATCTGTTCAAAATTTTTAAGGCAAACCTTTGAGGCGCCATGAAGGATTTAATATGTCGCCACTAGAACACRTTGCACAAATCTAAGTATGAGAAGCTTGCTGAAGTCACATAAACACTTTTTACCAGAACCATGCAGGAGTCTGCACTCAAGGCATTTTATGCTGTTACACTTCAGCTTCTCTAAAGGGTTTGTTTTGTTTGCTTCAAACATTTTGTTTTCATATTTATCAAACAAGAGTACAACTGTTATACATGCATTTGGGGGTGGCTGTAGATGAGTGGTTAGGGAAGTCTTTCCTCAAATGCAGTTGGCAGTTTGATTCTCTGCTATTCAGTCACATGTCAAAGTGCCCCTGGGCAAGACACTGAACCCCCACAGCCTCTCATCAATGTATGAGTGTGATTTAAAGCACTGATYAGTCYCCATAGATGATTTGAACATGTTAACTTTGAAGAGATCTCATAGAGTGCTGTGTGAATGGGTAAATGAGAACAYATATTGTAAAGAGCTTTGAGTATCCTKTTGGATAGGAAGGCGCTATACAAATACAGTCCATTTACCATTTGAGCGTGAAATATTTTAAGTTACTGACTGTRTGTTGGTATAATAAACATAYGTACATACTGTATTTATAAAATGACAGTTTTATTATGGGGTGGTCCTGGCAGTGTCATCAAAAAACGGTGGTCCTTTAAGTTGCTCATCCACGATGTAGAATCCTCAAAGTTAATAAGTTAGTGTTTTACTACAGATTTTATTATTTATGTGCCTCTAACAACTTATTCAACTCACACATACCTGAAGATGAATGACGTTTGATACCAAACCTGTTGCATCTAAAGTTGTGTTTTTTAGCTACAGTATTTATCATAAATGTCACGTAGAACATATTTAGAAAAACTTTCAGAGCTCCTTCTTCTGAACAAATCATTTGCTGTTCAGTTTTACACCATCTACCTTTTGCCCAACTGTTGTTTGCYCATACAGTGTGTTACAGTTAGTTTTACCAGAATAAAGGGCTGAATAACTGGCACWCAACACCTGACCTACAATTATTTATCTCTGATATATCATTATATTCAGACCAACATCACCCTCTTTCTTTTTCCTCAGGATTTTAGTTCCTGTGTCCTTGCT
>NW_013952655.1:107415-108848 GCF_001266775.1 Austrofundulus limnaeus | reverse complement strand
GGTTGATGATTGGCTCTCTGTTTAGATAGACGTTTTGCTTTGAATTAATATTTTTTGGCTGCAAAAAAAGAAGAAATTGTTTAAGAAAATGTAATTTACATTAATTTCTTAAACCAAAGACTTTGTGACGTCCTTCAACCACATAATTAGTATCCTATAACCYGGATATGAATCTAAAATATCCGTTATCTTTATTGTGGACCGTTTGCTCAGCATGAACAAGAAGTTCAACTCTTAGGAGAAAAAAAACAAGCAGAAAAAAGCCAGTCCTGGTGTGATGCTGCTGGTGAAGTTCATTTCTGGGCTGGGAATCAAACTCTCTCAATCAAACTCTTTTTTTTCTAGTGTTCCCACTAATGAACAGCACTAATTGATTAGAAAAGCTAGTGGGAGGAGACGCTGTGTGAGAGAGTGACGGGGGTTTGAACACAAATAGCATCTGGACCTGATCCAGACTGATRGTGGCTCCCAGAGCAGAGAGGCCCACAAATGGGAGAATATATTACAGGGTACAGTGAACACAGGGGGGCAGACTCTCAGCTCTGACCTTCTGAATGCCACACCCCTGTTACGTGTGAACACACTTTGTAGATAATCACAATCATTCCTGTGGGATGAATCATGACAAGCATTTGTTGTCAGTTATAATGAGGACGCGTGTTTGATGAACCAACTGTTGAACTCTGTCACGTKAAACACACCACTCTTGTTTTGTTTTGGGGGTTTTTTTTCTGTTCAAACTGAAATTGTGCAGGAAGGTATTTTTATTGCAGATACACTTTAATTGTAATTGTATTCAAATGTGTCATGTTCTTAGGCATTGTGCCTAACTGTGAAGGTAATTCATGATGACTTTCTTCAATGTGTTTTATAAATCAAGTTCAGTTCAGTCTTGTTTTAATCAACAATTGATCAATTGATTCAAATTCTAATCCAATCCTATCAATTTTCAAACCAGTGTGGGGTGACTATTGAGCGTGATTATAAACTGTGAATAAATCTGTGTTTCAGTGTTCAGTATTAAAGTAACAATTGATACAGTATGAGGTTTTTCTTTGCCTAACGTCCCCCAGAAGATCAGACCTAGAACAACCACCTGGCTGACTGAAAGGTGAGATCAGAAGACAGGTAGGGAGAAAAATACACAGATACATATATATATGTAATATATGTATAATGAGTATTGAACACGTCACCATTTTTCTCAGTAAATATATTACTAGAGGTGCTAATGACATGAAATTTTCACCAGATGTCGGTACCAACCCAAGTGATCCATACATACAAAGAAATCAAAACATAAATGTCCAGAAATGAAGTTACAGTATTTGTACTAATGTGGAATGTTACAGGGAAAAAGTATTGAACACACTTACTGAAATTTATCTAATACTTTGTACAAAAGGCTTTGTTGTCAATGACAGCTTCAAGAC
>NW_013952655.1:104997-106389 GCF_001266775.1 Austrofundulus limnaeus | reverse complement strand
GTCTTGAAGCTGTCATTGACAACAAAGCCTTTTGTACAAAGTATTAGATAAATTTCAGTAAGTGTGTTCAATACTTTTTCCCTGTAACATTCCACATTAGTACAAATACTGTAACTTCATTTCTGGACATTTATGTTTTGATTTCTTTGTATGTATGGATCACTTGGGTTGTTACCAACATCTGGTGAAAATTTCATGTCATTAGCACCTCTAGTAATATATTTACTGAGAAAAATGTTGACGTGTTCAATACTTATTTTACCTGCTGTAACTGCAGGCGACTGACCTCCACCCATGATCTGCTGCTTGTTCTGGAGTTGAGTTCTGGAGTTGAGTTCTGGAGTTGAGTTCTGGAGTGGGGTTTGCGGGGCCAGCAGCTTGAGCAGGAACAGTCATGACCTTCCACAGACACCTCTTCCAGCAAGATTCCAAGGTATTCGCAGGCTAGTCAGGATAAATAGTCTCTTACCTGWTGGACATGCCTGAAACATCTCAACTCAATGCCTGAACCACGCCAACTGCTCCTCCTGATTTGGAGGAGGAGCRGCTCTTCTCTGATTCTCTTCAGATAACTAATCTTCTCAGCCTGTGTCTCAAATCTTGTTCTTGAGCTTGTTCTTTTATTTGCAGATGATGCGGGCCTCTTGGCGTCAATGTGTCATGATCATCAACTCTCACTGGAGTGGTTTCCAGCTGAGTGTGAAACTGCTCCATCTCTAAGATCATGGTCCTCAGTGGAAAAAGACTGTCTTCTCTTCTTCGAAAAGGAAATGAAGTGTTGTCTCCATTGGAGAAGTTCAAATTGTTCACGAGTGTAGAAAAAATGGACCATGAGACTGACAGACGGATTGGTGCAGATTTGCAGACTCTGGACTGGTCCGTTGTGGTGAAGTGGAGCAGAGCTGAACGGCAAAACTCTCTGTTCACTGGTCAGTCTGTTTTTACCTTCACCTATGGTTACGAACTTTGGGTAGTGACCAAAACAAAAAGATCACTCATACATTCAGATGAACTGGGTTTTCCCTACAGGGTAGCTAAATTACAGGGTGAGCAGTTCAGTTCTCCAGGAGAAATTTAAAGTAGAGACTCTGCTCCTTCACATCAAGATGAGCCAGTTGAGGTGGTTCAAGCATCTATAAGGATGTACCCTGGAACAGCAGGCATGTCAGACTGGGAGGAAACCCTGGGGAAGACCCAGGACATGCTGGACAGACTATGAGTCTCTCTTTCAGAAGAGGAGGGAAAGGTGGCTGGGGAAAGAGAGGTCTGGGCATCCCTTGCCCTCGCAGCAACAAGAGGATGGATGGATGGATGGATGGATGGATGGATGGATGGATGGATGGATGGATGGATGGATGGATGGATGGATGGATGGATGGATGGATGGATGGA
>NW_013952655.1:93704-98730 GCF_001266775.1 Austrofundulus limnaeus | reverse complement strand
TAAGACTGACTTCTTAGCCCTCCAAACCCATCTCAAATTTATACTCAAACTTTTAGAAATGAAGAATAAGCTTGATTTTTTTTTAAAGATTTTTAAAATGTTTGTCATGAAGATTAACTATTTGTCAGTTTTATTCTGTTATTTACAGACATGTAGCAATATAAGGTAAGTGTGTTTTCTGCATTATGGTTAGCAACTTCTTCTCCACAGCCCATAAACATTTTACTTTGTTTTTAACTTAGTATGTTTGTTTGTGGGTGTATTGTTATTTTACAGTGCACAATTTTTTGCTATGGCAAATTCTATAAAAACCTGTTTTCTTGAAGACTAAAATCAAGGTATAAATGATAAGAAAATACCCTGTATGATGCAAATTAAGCTATTGTGATTTTTACTCAATAAGAAGAGTAAAAATGTTTGATTGCAGTGGTCCAGATAAGGTCTGAAAGAGAATAACTTGTGCAAACGAGTAAAATCGCAGTTATTTCCTATTTGAAAAAATCTCCTTAAGTATTCAAACATTTCAAGCTTTCCTTTCTTTATACTGGTTGAATAAATGGCATTCTTTTTTTTTTCATTCATACATCTTAAATAAGAGGAAAGAAGTAAAGGGTTACTAAATGCCCAGTCTACTGGTGAGGCTCTGGTGAGGATTTACAGTGTGAGAATTAACTGTTGTACAAAAATAAAATAAAATAAAAAAATGAAATAAAAAATTGATTAATGTTTTTTGAGATTGTTTTATCTTTATTAACCTTAAAACTCTCAGGGATGAATAAAAAAATCCTCTGATCCTGGGAAAAGAACTAAAATTCTTGTTTTATTTAAATGAAAATAAAACACCTCAAAGATCATTTTAAATTTAATTTATTCAAAAACCAACCACTTAATTATTACAAATCAAACATTGTCCTCCAACATCACTTATAAACACTTATACAGCACTGAAATATGGAATATCATATTTTACATAACTGCAATCAATACATCTTCTTTCTCTGCTTAGAATTCCTTAAATAAAACTGGGACCYGCTCAAAAACAGCTCGTTTCAGAAAGTGCAAATATAAGCGTCTGTTTTTGGATGGGGGGAGGGGGGGGTAACATTAGTGAACAGAAAAGAAACACGTTGTTTTTAAAGTGCAACTGACAGTTTAAGAGCGGGGAAATTATTCACAAAAMCAAAAGCAAAGGAAACAACTTTTTCTACAAAATGACAATATTTTCAGGAAGAAACGTGTTTTTATTCCACTTTTTGGATCAGGCGTTGTTCTCATCAATCATTTCATGGAAACAAAGATCGTTTTATTTTGTGTTGTTATTTTTTTACACTACCCAGAGTGAAATTTACCAAGCCTCGTGTTCAGTTTTTGCAGGACGAGGAAGAATGTCTGCAAATGATCACTGGTTTTATGCGCAGCTGCAGCGTCTGCGTTGTAAACAAAGGGCTTTGTTTGTTTGTTTGTTTGTTTGTTTGTTTGTTTGTTTGTTTGTTTGTTTGTTTGTTTGTTTGTTTGTTTGTTTGTTTGTTTGTTTGTTTGTTNGTTTGTTTGTTTGTTTGTTTGTTTGTTTGTTTGTTTGTTTGTTTGTTTGTTTGTTTGTTTGTTTGTTTGTTTGTTTGTTTGTTTGTTTGTGTTATTATGATGATTGGCATTCAAAACAAACAAGACCAGCAGCAGACGTTTAGATCCACTCTTTTTTTCTGTTTTCTGTTATTTGATGAGCAGAAATGCACGTGACAGCTGTCGACTGGTTAAATATCTGAGACTGAAAAAAGGATCAAAATATAAAAATTTGAAGTGTTTGACATCAAATTTGATCTTTTTTAATGTCCAAAAAGCAATATTTCATCTGTAAAAGATTGTTTTCTTCACTTTATTTGSTGTGCAGCCCCTTAGATGGCTCTGAGACAAGAGACCGATTGTTTTTTCCTGTGTGTGATCTGTTGTGTGTGAGCAGAAGTCAACATGTCAGTGGTTRTTTTTGCCGGACTCCTGGTCGCTCTGGTCGTCAGTGAAGCACACATCCACATCACTGTCATTGTCGCTCTTCTGCTCCGCGTCCTCGAACAGGCCGCCCGGCTTCTCGTCCAGCTTCTTCACGCTCTGTCCCGGGTGTCTGGACTTCACGTGCCGCTCCAGGTCCCTCCTCCGGACCAGCACTTTCCCGCAGAAGTCGCACCTGTAGGGCGTGTTTCCCTCCGCGTGCAGCCGGATGTGTTTGTTCAGGTTGCTCGGATCCCCGAAGGGCCGGAAGCACACTTTGCACTTGAGCGGCTTGTAGCCGGTGTGAGTCCTCATGTGGATTTTCAGGCCGTATTTCCGCGAGTACAGCTTGCCGCAGTACAGACACAGGTGTCCCTTTTTGGGCTTGCCCGACCCGGTGCCGCCCGCGCTCCCGGTGGGTATGGGGTCCATGCGCGCCCGGTTCTTCTCCGCGGCGATCTCKGACAGCTGCTGAGTGTGCATGGCGATCTCCCGGTCTATGTTTGTGATGGAGCCCAGGTCCTGGGTGAGGGGGGGCGGCCCGAAGTAGGGCACGGAGTCTGGGTACTTGAGGAGGTTGCTGAAGTGGAATTTGAGCGGATAGTAGGGCGAGCTGTAGAGCAGCTCCCCGTTATACACGGTGAAGGGCATGAGAGGGAGGTTACAGTCTCCGCTGTAAGACTTCACTCCGTCAAAGTGAGGGAGAGAAAACCTTTCAAAGTGAAGTCCCGGGGGCATCTGGGGGTAACGGGACGGGGACAGGCCGGAGTGCATCCGGCTCTCTACGTGTTTAAAAGCYGAGGTTTCCTCCACGTGTTGCAGCAACGGGAAACCCCGGATAGGGTTTGCGCACGGAACCATCGGAGATGAGGAGTCCAGAAKAGCAGGTGCGCACTTTGCAGGGTGACTCCCGCCTCCGTTCAGGCCCTCTCCTAAACTGCGGATTGGTTTCATGTTCCCGACCAGCTTACTGAAGCCGAGGCCGCTCGTCTTCCCGTTGGCCTCCTCTCTGGAAGGATCCGGGACCTTGGACACGCCGGTGGGCTTGAAGGCGGAGCGCACGCCCGGATAGAAGCCCATGCTGCCCAGCACTGAAGATGTAGCGCCCAGACCCAGGAGGTGTCCCTGGTGGTTCCTGGTTGATGTAACGCTCATATCAAGGGCCCTGTCCTGCTCCTCCGAGCTGCTTTTCTTTGACAGTCCCGTTTTGTTTAGGAACGGAGAGGAGGACACCACCCTCCTGCCGGAGTCTGAAACGGACGAGGTACTGTGGCTGCTCCTGGGAGAGGTGGASGTGTTGGGAATGTCTCCGGATTTGGGGGACCTGCTGAAGGACTCGCTGCCTCTGGCTTGCTCACTCGTCGTAAACCCCCGTCCGTTGCTCAGAGCGCAGTGGAAGTGGACGTGGGCCTTGAGTGTGTTCGGGTATTTGAATATTCTCCAGCAGTACCAGCAGATGTAACGCTCATCACCTGTGGAAAAGCAAAACATAAGAGATCAATCTGGATTAGTGTTATTACCATGAATACAATCCAAATCCGTGCGTAAATTTGTACAGTAACTTAAAGAAAATAAAACATYCCCCGACGCTATTTTATAGTTTAAACTCACTGAGACGCCATAAAACCCAACCAGCTAACTAAACTGATTATTTATTAGACACATTAAACTCTAAAACATGTATTTTWTTAACATTTATTTCTGTGCGTAAAATCCAGATCCGTGCGTAAAACTGAAGCATTTTTGCRCTACCTTCCAACTTTCAAACATCACGTACACCACCACTTCACACATATATTCACGGCATAAAACACAACTAAATAAATACTTATCATTTATTAAACGCATAAAAATAATATTTATTTCTGGGTTTAAAATGTTTAATCCGTGCGTAAAATTCGAAGAATGTGTTTGATAACCTGTTGGACAAAATATAAGCATAAAATAAAAACAATAAAATTAAAATTTGTTAAATATCAATTTCTTTATTTTTATATATTATCAGGAGCAAAATTCTAAAATATGGGAAGTAACATCAGGTACCAAATGGTTCAGATTCTGCCTCTTAGATCTGGTGCCAAATGGGAAATAGGCACAGGGAGCCATCCAAATGACCCCCAGTCGAGCACTCAAAAGATAATACAGATGTAATGATTTTGTAATTCTCATACAGGCCATTGTTTATGATCTCCATCAAAAGGGCAAACGCCCAGCCCAATCTGGCGCTCCGGAGCCGGGCCATTGAGAGCGGGCCTTTCCCTCGTGCGCGCTTTCCCGTGGAAGTGACAGCAGCTGTTGCTTGAAATCGCAAGTCTCCAGAAACAATGGCGGCGGCCCATCTGTTAACGCCTCATAAAGAGGAGGAGGGTGAGGGGGTGGGGGGGGGGGTATGTCCAGGAGCGCACACGGTGTGTTGGGCCAGAGAATCAGGGCAATATTCACCCCCCACATAAAAGTTAGCATTCATTAGGCGACAATACCTTAACGCACCCACCTAATTCACCGTGAAGCACTTGTTTTTGAATTATTAGCTTTTGAATACATGAATATTAATGACCGGTGACATTCGTTAACCTCCAATTCCTGGCTGAATCACCGGATTCTTCTTCTTCTTCTTCTTCTTCTTCTTCTTCTTTTCTTTTTTTTTCCTGGGCCCGCAGAGCTGCGTCACTTTCTGCTTTTTTCTTGTGTTTCGAACAGCAACATTTTCTTTTTTTTATGGTCTGGACTGATTTTCGATTTACTTTCGTTTGTGCAAAAGAGTTCCATAAAGCTCAGAACAATAAAAAAAAATGTCACCGTCTGTTGAAGAAACTTTTATCAAAGTCTCTTTGGATAATCTTTTGTCTAATAATAGGATTARGATTATTCTCTGCTAATCTGCTGTTTCACTATGATTAAACTTTAATCCCGAAGCTCAAGCGCAGAAAAAAAACCATTACTGACACAAATAAACGGATTAAAACGTTAAACACGGGGAAAATAACAGCTCATCATTTTTGGTGAAATAAAATTGTAAATAAAATTCAATCGAATAATTTGC
>NW_013952655.1:90216-91572 GCF_001266775.1 Austrofundulus limnaeus | reverse complement strand
ACTTAAAAGTGTCAGACTTACTTTTTTCTTTGGTCCAGCCTCCTTCCGGTCCGACACGTACTTCCCCAGCTTGCAGAGGCCCGGTACCGGTCCGATCCGGAGCCCGGCCGGGATGCTGCAGTCCGCGAACACGCTGACGGTGGTGGGCGCCCGGGTGGCTTGCATGGCGCGGGGGGAGATCAGAACCATGAAGACTTGATGGAGGCGATGAGAAGAGAGAGAGGTGAGCGCGCGGAGAGAGGCGGATGAGGAGGAAGAAGAGGAAGAGGAGGAGGAGGAGGAGAGGCCGATATCCGCCCTCAAAGTGACGCTGTGGCGTTTTGCTCTCCGGCTTTTCTAGTGATGATGGAGAAGGGTGAGGTGCACCCCCCCCCCCCCCCCCACACACACACACACACACACACACACACGACCTCTCTATTTGAGGATGCAAGTGTGTGAGTGAAGGAGGGAGGGTGCTACAGAGAGGTGATGCTGGTTTAAGGTGGGAGGAGCGGGAGCGGTCCTGAGTTTGCAGCAGCACTCTAGTTGTGTGCGTGCGCGCGTGCGTGTGTGCGTATGAAGAGTGAGTGTGAGAGAGTTGGACTCTCCCAGCAGCTGTGTACGGAGGGAAAGCGGGCCGGCCAGCTCACATGGAGCCTTTCCCCAGTCCGCCGCATAAAAAATCGCTCCAGAGCGGTCAGGAGACACAAAGGGCCCCTGCGACCTTCCCATCCCCGAAAACCAATTTGTCAAGGCCGGAGAAAGGAGCGCGCGGAATCAAAGGTTCCGGAGCGACCATTAATCCTCAGCATGTGGCTTTGTCCCGCAGACAGGTCCGATATTTGAACTGACAAATCCACTGTATAATTCCTCCATAAATCCTCAGCCCGCTCCTTTCTCCCCATTCACAGCGCCTTTTTGACGATCGGCGGCTACTTTAAATCTACTTGGCTGCCATTCTTAGAGCTCCTCGTGCTTCAAAGGGCCCCGCTGCCCCTCCTCCGCTCGGTCCCGACTTCAACAAAAGGAGCAGCGAAGTTTAGAGGACTTGTTAACTTCTATTGACTCCCGGCGTGTGCCGGGCTGGGATCAGGCAGGTACTGAAAGGAGAGAACCAGCAGCAGGAGGAGAGACACTCAGAGGGAGAACAGCATCAGCATCTTCACAACGCGCGCGCACACACACACACACACACACACACACACACTCTTTTTGCATTTTACATGATCGGTTTGCAATTCATACAGAATTCATTTTCTGCATGAATAAAAAAACAAGGAATACATTTGAAAATGCTTTATCTTATTTTTATTTTCAAATTGGCTTCAAAAATACCATTCAGATAATGATCCACGATGAAGAACAGGCAATAAT
>NW_013952655.1:85771-89271 GCF_001266775.1 Austrofundulus limnaeus | reverse complement strand
AATAAATAAAAAGCTCTAAGTTTACTCTCTTTTTGTGAGCTGATGGACCATGTGATCACTGACACCAGAAACGCTGCTGCATTAAAAAAAAAGACCTGTGTCTGCAGAGAGGATGGACGCAACAAGCTGTGGGCGAGGACTTCAGACCGTGATCGTGTTGACCTCTGACCCGTCCACTCTGCACTCTGAGTCACGTGTGTCACGGTCAGAACAGTGAGAAGTGCATTCAGACAAGATTATAATCCGAAGTAATGATGTGCCAAGTGTAATCCTGCCAGAATGAACGCACTGATTTCCTATTTTAAACGTCCAAAGTGTACTGTCACCCATCACCTCAGCCCCACCTCCACAACYCTAATCAATTCATTAAGTCAATTTTCTTAATTCTTACAAAGGAAAAAAGTCATAAAATATAAAATGCACTATTTTTGTTCTCATATGTGCCTTAATAAAAAATAGTAATCAAAATGCATAACTAAAGGTTAACAATTATGACATCATAGAGTTTTGATTTGTTTTTTATACTTCAGATCTTATAGTTTCACTCAAACTGAGATTGTCCCATTATTATAGCAGAGTTATTATTTACTAAACTACATTTACTTTAGTAACTTTTTGGGAAAAATGTGCTTTTAGGAGTATTTTTACAATGATGTACTTTTTACTTTTACTTGAGTAATTTTATTATAAAGTACTGCTACTCTTACAAATATCTGCACACTGTGTGCAACTTCGCTAAATGAAGAATCAGCTTGTTTTCACCAAAAATTCACCAGCAGTTTTGTTGGTTTCATATTGAAAATGATCTGTAAACAATGATCATTTAGCCTGAATTTGTTGTGTTTTTATGTTATTTATACTTTCATTTTCATCATTAAAATGCCAAAATTTCCACATAGCTTTAAATTTTGGTCCATCTGATGATGTAATTTTTAAATTTTTAATTTGATCGCTTAGATTTTTTACCACATACTTTTTTACTCTTACTTGAGTTATTTCTTGGATGGCAACTTTTTACTTTTACTTGAGTAAAAAATATGTTGAAGTAGCGCTGCACTTGAGTACAATTTTTGGGTAGTGTGCTCAGCTCAGGGCTGTAGGACCAGCATAATGTAGGTCAGTCACATGACTCAGGCTTCCAGGTTCCTAGGATTCAGCTGAGTGTTTTGTTTATATTGAGTGCATTCCACATTTCAGAACTAGTTTAGGGTAACATTTTGGTGTTGAATTCTAAAGCTTGAAATGAATGAAAGAAAAATGCGTTAATGCTTTAATCAATATTGTGAAAGCATTTCTCCTAAAGGAACAGAAGAAATGACCGGAGAAGAGTGGAGTTTTGGAGCAGGAGCGTTTTATGGGCTTTCTCTTTAGAGAGGGAGGGGGGAGGTTTAACAGCCACTGATTTAACTGGTTGTCCATTAATGAGCCATGAATATAGAAGAACAACCTGTCTGCAGAGCAACGTGGTAAATCCAGAGAGCAATGCCCCACCAGGGATCTCCATTCACTGCTTCTTGACTGGGCTTTCACTTCCCGGGGGGGCCCAAAGGCTCACCACCACCACCTCTCTTGGTTTGGTTTCAAAAGGCCGACCATTGGAGACCTCTGTGAGCTCAGAAGAAAACACATTTTTTATGTCGAGCCATAAAAAAACAACTTTCTTTGGGGTCCATTCAGGAGGATCATTGTTTCAGTTTGCAGTGTGGCCTGTTTCTCACACATTCCCACGTTGTAGAAATTACTTTTTGTTTTTTGTTTTTTGTCGAAATTTATTTATTTGCTTTCAAGCAAGTCTACATTAGAAATAAAAGAAAACCCAAATCTTACAGCATTTTTTTTCTTTTCTTGTCCCTTGAACAGTGATATTATTATTCCTTTCAGGTCATTCTGCTCTCAGAAGAAAAAGAAGAGAGAAAACAAACAGTACAATTTATCTTCCAGTAGAAAAACCTGACTGAGCATTCACACACGTTGTTGTTTTCCTGTTTAATCGTTGTGCTGTCTAACTACCTCCAMTTTCTGCTCTTTTAATTGTTCAAAACATTCAGCTCATTCAGGATTTTTACTTTTACTTTATTATTTTATTTTATTTTGAAATAATTTTCCCCTTAGAAACACATTGCGATCTCTTTATTCCTCCAGAAACACTGCTGTCGTTAAAAAATCTGATTCAGCTTTATTTTTGTCTTTCAGATTTAACTACATTAGCTTTAGGCCACCAGCTAAGTAAGTGTAAAGGTAGCAACAGTTTTGTGACTGTTAGCTTTTAGCTTGTGCTTAGCCAGTTTTAGCTTTCACCTTAATTTTTAGTCACCATTTAGCTACTTTTACCTGATGTTTTGCTACTATTTGTTATCTTTTAAAGGTTTCAACATTGCTTTGTTATTTTTATCAAGTATTTTTTTTTACTTTTAGTTGTTAGCTACTTTTTTATATTTTTGGCTTCCATTTGAATATTTTTGTTGTTTAGTTATTTTGTTTTTGCTTTCGCTACCTTTAGATTTTGAGCCGTTAGCTACTTTTTGTTAGTCTTAGCCACTAATGTTCATGTTTTGCAGATTTTAGCTTTTAATTAACCTTTTTCTGCTTTTTGTTTGTCCTCTTGTTACTTTTAACTTATAGCTAGTTTGACGTTTTTCACTTAGCTAATCCTTTGTGTTGTATTTAGCATATGTTGGTACTATTGCTGCTTTAGCTTTTGTTGAACGTATCACTGCTTTCAGTCTTTTGCCATACCATTTGCTAATATTGCTTTTAAATAGCTTTTGCTACTTTACTTTTTAGTTGCATTTTTTGTTGATTTTGTCCAGCATTTCCAACACTAGAAAATTCAGTATATGTTGTGGAKTGCAGTTGCTGCAATGCATTTCTAAAGGGAGGTCCTAACTGACCTTTACAGATGTAGGTCACCACATGTGTGTATGAACCTCAATTATGCAAGACTTCATTCGGACCACAATGCATCCAAAATACTGACCTTGATCATGTGCACTGTCACAAGGTCCACAATTAAATSATGTTCTTCACGTCAGACACTTCACTGTCCACTAATGTTGTGAAAACACATTTTTATTTCTTGGCTCTTGGTGTAGCCTTAAACTTGCTCTTGATTATTTTACTTCTGGTATTTTATTTAAATTTAATTGATCAATCTTTTGTTTTATTTTTATAAATTGTTTTATGCTTTAAAGGTTTCATTCGTTTTGCATGTACACAATTTTGCTGCAACTGTGATTGAAATTTTAAAGCACTTTATAAATAAAATAGTTGTTGCAATTCAGCATAGGGGTTTTCTCTTTTAGCTTTTATTGTTCTGCGTGTTTCAGCTTTTGTCTTTACCAACCCAGTTTCAGCTTTTTTTGTGTCAAATTTCAGCTCATGCAGCTCTCAGGATTCAAATAGTTTTCACTGAGAAAAAGATTATTTCTGTTAATCATTATTGTTGTTTTGGTTCTCTCTCTCTCTCTCTCTCTCTCTCTCTCTCTCTCTCTCTCTCTCTC
>NW_013952655.1:75692-85745 GCF_001266775.1 Austrofundulus limnaeus | reverse complement strand
CTCTCTCTCTCTCTCTCTCTCTCTCTCTCTCTCTCTCCCTCTCTCTTTCTGTGTAAACCCAAACCCTCCATCTTCAAGATGTTTGTCTGGGGGAACCTGCGGGAAAGACGCAAGCTGCGCGCTGGGCAGACCAGCTGCCTGGGTGCGGGTGGGACATTAGCGACTCGTTTGAATAGTAATGATGCTTGTATGGGACTCCCACCAGATGACATGATTGGGATTTTAAGCCAGACTAATATTCAAAATCGCATTAGAGAGTGGCCGAATAAACGGCACCTGATTCAACGTTGTTCATGCGTGATTTCATTCAAAATGCCCTCTTTCTTTCTTTTTCTTTCTTTCTTCTCCCCCTTCTTCAAAGTGGGCTGCACCGCTTTCAAGAGTTTTATCCCCCTTCTTCTCCACTCTAACCGGCCTCCTCTCGCATGAAGGGACGCGGATAAAGGCGCACGAAAGTGCGCGAATTGATATGTTTCGGTGTACCTTATAAATTCATACCTTTTCTCACTCGAGCGGCTCAGAAAGCGGGTGTCAGTCAGGCCGATTCTCCCGGCTGTCCGGCGCATTTAGCAGCAGATCTATGTGAGGAGTTCATTCCTAGGCAAATGTATGCAGACAGGGCTCCGCGTGAAAGGAGCWGCGTGTCAGCCGACCCTAATTGGGATTTAGCCACCCCTCAAAGCATGCGGCACAAAGTGACGCAAAAAAAGGCGGGTTGCAAAGAAAAGTCTCAACTTTTGCCCCTCTTGGAGACTATTCCGTGCGGCCCGGCATTTTCTCACAGGGTGGAGGTTACTGACCCAGCGGGCAGCGCGGTTTGTTTCTGCAAACCAAAAACATCTAGGAAGGCAAAGAGCAAGCCTCAAGACATGCAGCTTTGACTTTATCCCGTGCTAAATCTGGCCTGATATTTATCAAGGCGAAAGGAGCGCAACGCTGCACGTTTACGCGCTGTTTGTTAGCAAAGTAGACCTCACGAACCGTTGAACTGACTTTAATTAAACTTGCACAAAGCAGGCCCAGGCCTAATCATGATATCTATAACTGATTTACTTTGGGGGTCAACCCGATTTAAGACAGTCGCCACTGCCCTCTGTCTGTAAAACACATGATTAACGCAGTCAGTTTTTCTGGCATTGAGCTAAAACTTGTAGTGGTAACAGCTAGAGTCCTTCACACACATCACATAAAAGCTTTGTTCAAACTATTAACTACTGATTTTACCTCTTTATGTCTGTTAGCAAAATATCTAATGAGTTTGATGAAACTCTCAGAAAGTAATCACTGAAGGAACATCTTACAGCTTCATATTTTTTAAGTTCAAGGTGGTCGTCACAACCAACAGTTTAACAGATGTTGAGCTAAAATGTGGTAGTAGAGGGTTGTACACAACACATACTCTGAGCGCTGACTGATTGCATTCAATCTAGCATTATGACGTCAAATCGCGCATGTTATTTTCAAGCTTTGACCAGTACAACCCCGTTGATAACTTCAACATCAAAGACCCACTGAAATTATTCTTCTTTTATTTTTAAATGAGCATTATAAAGTCAGAATTATTTAATGAGCAAATTACTAACAGTTTTTCTTMACTATTGACGCTCTTCGCGCGTTTCCAAACCATGTCTCCAAAAGCACCATGGAGAGCTCCGCATTCTTCGAGCACACACTCCTGCGCCTTGTTGATGACCCAGGTACATAACCCAATATTCAACGGTTTCCATAAAAGTGGCATCAGGCTGCAGAGAGTGGAAGCAGACAGGGGTTTTTCGGCCTCCTTCAGGTTGGCTGCACATTAATAACTGGCTGATCTAATGGCCTGCCTGCGCGTGCTCAGCCTCCTCATTATGTCTGCGGCTGACAGTTCTGGCCTCAAACTAATTGTCTCGTCGGAGTTCGGCTGGGATCAGCTTGTGGAAACGATGTCCAAGAGAAAAATTGATTGCTGTGACGTCTCTTCTCGGAAATCTTACAAATTTTTCACATTGTAGTGATGCTGTTTTACATACAAGCTGAAAATACAGACGCACACCACAATGTGATTTTGCTTACATTCCTTAATAAAGATATAAGATATAAGATATAAGATTRTATAAAGATGCTTTAAAAATAAGATATAAATGTCACCAGGTGTATTTTAGCTAYTTTATTTTTTTCTTAAATAATAACAATGTGTCAAAGTGGGATAAACTGAACCCTATTTGTAAAACAGGAGTTCAACAAGGTTTTACATTAGAACCTCTGCTTTTTGCTTCTGCATTATTGAAGTCATAAAGATGTTCAGTGCCAAATGTATGTTACGTAACTGCAAAAACACTCCTAGAGGTTGCAGTTACTGTGTCACAGAGTAAAAAGGATGTTTTTAAACTCTGAACTGCACCAAATTTGTGTTTTTTTTCCAACCAAACAAAAATATTTAATGATTTTAATTTTATTACTGGTCAAAGAGAAATCTAAAAATTAGGTACATTTATTTATTTATTTATTTATTTATTTATTTATTTATTTATTTATTTATTTATTTATTTATTTATTTATGTCACATTGTTAATGTAATATGATGGGGTTTTTTGTTGTTGTTTTTCCCTCATCTTCCCTTGTGTAGTTTTTAGTTTTTCTGTTAAGGGTTGCATCTCCTCGTGATGTCTTCATGAAGCTGATCCTTGCTCTGTACAGGTCAGTGGCTGCATGACCCAGGACACCTGTTCTCCTATGTTTGTTATGTTCTGTCTTCTTCTGATTGGGTGTTCTGAACTGTAATTTCATTGTGCTCTGTACGATGACAATAAAGGTCTATCTAATCTAATCTAATCAAATCCAATCAAATCTAATCTAATCTAATCTAACCTAATCTAATCTAATACTTGGTTGAAGTACATGAAGTTCATATCAGGAAAATGGATCTATTAATAGTGATCTGTTGGTTTTAAGATCATGTTCAGCTTGATTCTGTCACATATTCCTTTCAGGTCATAAACCAGTGACTTGACACCATTGTTTATAAAAAATAAATTTACAATATTAGGTTTTGATAGTTTTTTTCATTCTTCTTTTGTAAAACTGATTTTAATCCTATTAAAGACAGTGTTCTAGAGATAGTGAATAAATAGATTACTAAAAGACAGCAGTAGCTCTGTAAACCAAAGAGGTAATTATTACTTGGACAATTTTTGTTCTCATTTAGAAATCTTTCTGTTTGAAAACAATAATTCAAACAACAAAACCATAAACAAAATTTTGAGCTCTTTAGTTTTTAATTTACAAATAAACAAACCGGTGTGTGCATTGCCTTTTGTTAACTGCTTTCTTGTGTTTCTCTTCTCCATATTTGTGTCGTGTTTTTGAAAAATCTTGCTGATTTTTTTTTGCAGGCTATGTATTTTTACATAAGGTGCATTAACACTGTTAAAGATTACATTTTCATTAAAAAAAAGCGTGTCTGTAATTAAGCTTTCAAATTAGCAATCGGCTAAAAGATCACAAGACAACAAAGGCAGCAGTTAAACATCATTGCTTTCTTTGGTGTGGACCCTTGTAGTTTCAAAAGAGAATGACTGCATTTCAAAGTTCTGCTAAAATGATGTATGTTGAGCAGCACACTAAAACCTCAGCCAAACTGAAGCATCTTAAGTCTCACGTTGTTGTATTTAACAGTCGAACACGATTTCTGCTTTTCAAGATTTTGTTTGTTTAACTATGTGTGTATTCACACAATGGTGTTGTGCTCTTTACGTTTGGTCTGTTGCATTTCTCCACTCTGCCTCTCAGCAGGACACTAAGTGTGTTTGGCATCTGCCGGCTAGATCCGATCTCTCCCGATCAGCAGCAGGAGAAAAAGGTGTGGATATGGATGGAATGAGGACAGAAAGCGGCTGTGAGCCGTCACTCTGTTGCAGGACAGAGTTTTGACTGACTGACTTCTCAGCCCTCCAGAAAATGTCAGGGTGAGCGCGTCCAGCCTCAGGTGTCTCTGGCCCTGTCTCTCTGTTCAACTTCCTCATTTCACTTTTCATCAGGCTACATCCACATCTCTATCTGCTGAACAAAATTTTMAGTTTATCACAGAGTTCAGTTGCATTAAGTGTCCTTAAATACCTCAAAAAGATATCAAATAAAAGAAAGACGATTTAATTAAATGCTGATAGCTTTATTTATGGCAGTTAGAATAGGGGGAGTGTAGACACACAAAGGTTTTGAGAGCATGGTGATTGTTTTGTCATTTTAAACTCTATTATTTGAAGAAACCAGTCTGTAGCATACATTGTCTTCTTGCCCAGGCCAAAGGGCAAAGGTCAGTGCCCAGACACGGGAACTGGTCAGTGCAAAGCTCAGAGGGGCGTGAAGGTTTAAAGGCGAGGGGAAATTTGTTATTCATTCAACATCAGAGTCATCTGCAGCACCAGAGATGGTGTAGGTCTGTTCTTGGTGGTCCATCTCCACCACATCATCCTCGGTTTTCACCGTTCTGCAGAGGGAGGAGAGAAATGAAAGTGCTTATTAAACCCAAACAAGTTACTTTAGTCCTAACCTTACTGCTTTCACAGAGTATTTAATATATTTCAACCCTTTAGGACCCAAGGCAATCTGTAAACACACTCAGATGTTGCATCAGGTCATAATGGATTTAGTCTGCAGTTCTTAGTCAAGATCAAGTTTCATTTTTGTTTGAATTTGACATAGGAAATTAAATTTGAGCTGACTTAAGTCTTGGAAAAGATACCCAATGGTACCTTTACCTAATGAGCACTGTCCTTCTCTCCGTCAGCTCCACAGCCTGCTCTGCATAGGCCTCAGTGACGCTGTCATGTCCATCTGATCCATGTCCAATCTGGGCACCACTTATGTCACCGTTCCCTCTGCTAATCCTACTCATTCCACCACAGACTGAGTGAGCAACACCCTCTTCATCTCCACCTTTATGCTCTGATCCTGCACTGCCTCTGATTCCACCCTTCATTACTGTAGGACCCTGTACTTGGACTTTTCTTMCATTTCCACCTAATCCTTCACCAACCCCATAGCCTGTGCCTCCACCTAAATCCCCATTTCCTCCTCTAAATTCATTTCCCATACCACCAATGCCACCTGTGGTGTCACCACCTGCACCCAGTGCAACTCCACCTACACTGCTTTCACTTAACCTTCCAGAGCTGAGTCCTACACCACCAACCCCAGAGTCCAAACCCTTAGGACCAACACCTAAAACCACAGGACCAGTGCCCACGTCACCAGCACCTCCTCCTCCAGTTCCAACATTGGGACCAGTGCTTCTAGGACCTAAACCACCAGCTCCAACACCAGTCATCTCTCCAGTACTGACTCCTCCAATGCCAATACCAGGACCAGTGGTTTCGAAACCTGAACTACCAACGCCAAATCCTTCAATGCCAGTACCAGTGCTTCCAAAACCTAAACCACCAACACCAACTCCTCCAACACCAGCGCTAAGACCAGTGCTGCCAGAACCTAAACCACCAGCACCAGCTCTAGGTCCTTCAATACCTGAGCTAGGACCAATGATTCCGGAATCTAAACCACCAGTGCCAACTCCTCCAACACCAGCGCTAAAACCAGTGCTACCAGAACCTAAACCACCAGCACCAGCTCCAGCTCCAGATCTTTCAATACCTGAGCTAGGACCAATGATTCCGGAATCTAAACCACCAGTGCCAACTCCTCCAACACCAGCGCTAAGACCAGTGCTGCCAGGACCTAAGCCACCAGCACCAGCTCTAGGTCCTTCAATGCCAGAGCTAAGACCAGTGCTTCCAGAATCTAAACCACCAGCACCAATTCCTCCTGTACCAAAACCAGTGCTTCTAGACCCTAAACTGCCCATGATGACATCAYTATTTCCTCCAACGCTGACTCTTCCACTGGCATCAGTGCCCATACCCCTACTGTTTGTGCTGACATCTATCCCTCCTGCTCCTGACTCTTGACCTACCCTACCTCTAGCACCTGTCCTATCGACTAGACCTCCATCACGACCGTATCCGGGGTCTCCTGTAACTGTGTCCTTACCCATTTCTACACCATTGACAATGCCTCCAACTCCTCTTCTTCTATCCCCCATCAGTCCACCACCCATTCCACCCACAGCATCCATGCTTCCTCCACTAAGGCTCACCCCAGCGCTAATGGTGCTCATGCTACAGCTGGTAAGAGACAGGGATTGCATCATGCCAGACAGCCGCAGGTCTTCCCCCTCAATCAATTTTCTGCAAAGAGAGACAAAAATATTAAATATGTATTGTATTTTATTCAAGCACACCCTACTAACACAACTTCTGGTTGTTTTTCATGTACCTGTAAGTAGTAATCTCTATCTCCAGAGCCATCTTGATATTCAGGAGTTCCTGGTACTCGCTCAGGTGCAGTGCAATTTTCTCCTTGGTGGATTTCAGCTCAAGCTGCAGGGCCTCTATTCGAGCCTATTAAGTAATGAAACAGATGTGCTGTTGAATGGCCTCATGTCTGCACTCATGAAAGTGAGAATATGTGTTTATGTGGCACCTTTGGTAGGAWCAGGTGTACACCCTGAGACAAGCAGCATTTACCTGCAGGTCTTCCAGTTCTTTCTTGTACTTTTCTGCCCGCTCTCGTATCTGAGCTTCAAGGGCTTCATTTCTGGTCCTCAATGAGTCCAAGTCACGCTCTTTACTTTGGATCTAGTGGTATTTTAATGGGATTATAAAAAATATTGTTAATACTGTACTATTTTTTATTTCTTTATACATTTTAATTTCTAATACTTACATCTTTTTTGGCATTTGCTATTTCTTCTCTAACGCTTCGAACTTTATCGACATGCCTGGATGACTTTTTGGTTAGATCTTCAAACTTGTTTTTATACCATGAATCCATTTCCTAAAAAAGAAGGAAATTAAAATGCTCATAAAGATAATTGTGACAAACAGAATTTGTAACACTTATCTTCTGCTTTTGACTTACCTGAAGATTTTTGGCCGCAATGTCATCGTACTGGGTTTGGATTTGTTTCAACGCACCAGCCAGATCAGGCAAAGCAAAGGCACTTTCAGCTGAAACATGAGCTGAATAGATCTTTTTCAAAAGTTCATCAATTTCCTAAACAAAAAGGAGACATTCAGGAACCATCCAAAAAAATGGAAATCTGGACTTTACCTGCATAAACATGTTGTCCTACCTGCTGATGGATTCGTTTCAAAAATTCTATTTCCACTTCCAGCTGCTCCAACTTCTTCTCCAACACAATGCGAGAGGAAGTTGCTCTGTCGACATCCTGAAGAGCAAAGACCATCATTGATTTGTGTCTTTTTGTCGGATTGCAAATTTGTCATCACTTATAGAGAACCTGGAGGATGGTACACACCGGGCGGATGATTTCAATGTCTAACTCAGCCTTCTTTCTTAGCTCCACTGCTTCCTCGTATTTGATTTTGATTGCCTCTAGTTGAGCAGCTGCAGTTTCCTTAGCCTCCAAAGAAAGGTCCTAAAAACCAAGCAACCAGAGGTAATTTCTTTTGTCTGTCAGATCTGAGGGCGAGCACAAAAACATGTCCATCAGCTCATTTTGCTCAGATCTGTGTGTGCACAACTGTATGTGTGTCTGCGAATCAAGCCAGTTTATCATCTGTGCATGAAGCATAGCTGATGACAGCTGTACAATACCTAAACTTACTGAGGTATCTCTCCATTTTCCTGTCAGAAATAAGCCTGTTACCAGGTAAAAAAAAAACATGAAAACACCAAGTCGACGTCTTGTATCATTGCTTGAGTACATACAGTTCAGTGAGGTGTAAAAATTTATGCTTTACTGGGTCTTTCAAATGTTAAAGGGGGAAGAAAACAAGATGAAAGTAATTTTCCTCACCCGCTGGACTTTCATCTGCTCAGCAATCCTTTTCAGCTCCTTTAATTGYTCCTCATACAACAAACGAAGACCTGTTGGTTTCTCAAAGCGGCCTTGGTAGGCCTCAATCTCTGCCTCCAGCAGTTTGTTCTTCTGCTCAAGTGATCGAACCTGTGACCACAGAAAAATTTCCTCTCAACAAGCTTTTAGTCATTAAAATTTGGTTTAATTTTTAAAAAAAAAAGAAAATATGTTTTAAGCTGCTGTGACATTCATGTTTCACCTTGTCAATATAAACAGCCAGTCTGTCATTGAGGACAATCATTTCCTGTCTCTCAGTTGTTCGGGTGCTGAGAAACTCCTGGTTCTCAGCTGCAGCTGCATCCAGGTCTATGGGACGCTCTCCACTTGGACCAACGCACACCAAGGCTCCTGCGCTGACACTGCAAACATAAAGTGATTCACATCAACAAGAAGAGATGAGAATCAGGAGGGGGAAGAAAATCTGAAACCTAAAATAATATTTAGTGTTCAGAGACACATACCCAACTCCAGCCGTGCGAGACCTGCGCAMTGCAGAGGAGGTCCTTCGTCCCACTGAGTCCACACACATGCTGCTGGACCCAGATCTGGCAGAGTAGCCGGAGGAGCCATGACGGGTCTGTCCCCTGGTGGGAGACGGACTGGACACCCTTACCTGGTAGGTTGAGCTGCTGCTGTCCTCAAAGTGACGGCGATAAGATGAAATCCTGTCCGGGCTGCGACTCATTATTCCTGTTTGTTTGGTGGTCTGAAGGAGAAACGGTCAGGCTGGACCTGTCTATGGTTCACTGTGATGTCCCTTCTGTACCTGCTGTCAAACCCGTTCTCTGATTTTATACTCCACAGTGACATTCGTGTTTCTGCTCTCTGCAGGCCCGCCCAGCACATGAGCCAACACCTGTGGAATCTCGAACCTCAGCAACGAAGCAGGCTGCTCGGGCATCTGTCAGACGCTTGTGAAGAGTTGAGCAAGGCTGGGAAATAAGCTTACAGCATCACTGTTTCCTCCAAAGACTTGGAATAGCATTTTATTTTCAATAAGATTCCCCCGGGCACATTACCTCAGTGTCCAACACTGGACAACAGAAAGACAAGCAGACACTGAAGGAGGCAGGGCTCGCTCAGCCTRCTGCCAGTAGGTGCAGCTCTGACATGATCTGCTCTGATGGGATGAGGGACCTAATTGAACGCTAAGCAGAAGCTGGAGGGTGACCTGATAAGGCTGTGGCTGCAGAGGAGCCCCGGCAAGATTTGACATAAATTAATACTTATTAGTCTGGTCCGGTTCCAACAAATTAAAACTTGACTATGCAGAAAAAAGACATTGAAATGAACTGATTCAGAAAAAAAAGAACAGGAAAAAAAGAAAAGATTTTTGTCTGGAGTTTACGGATGACAGGGCACAGTAATAAGAGAGCATATAACGATGATGAGGCTGCTCAAAACTGTTCATCTACAAGGTCACTGGGTCAGAAGTCAGAGAGGCTACACTTTATTGTGTTTAACCTTTTCTATTAGGACTAAACCTGATTCTCACATATCCGCCTGCATTCAATAGATCAAACAAACCAGAAAAAAACAACTAAAACATCCACAGGCACTAATTTGAGCAGAGATATATTATACAGTCCTTTTAGTAAAAAAAAAAGGTTTTCCAGTTCCTAATGAATTAATTCTGCAGCTCTTTCCTCCCGTATCATTGACGTCACATCTCACTGCAGCATGGGACTTTTGGAACAATATAAAATCAGCTCTGTTATTCAAAACTATTTGCCCAAATGTTTTAAACATATCTGCTTTGCATAAGCTTTTATCAAAATAAATGCCTACATAAAAAACATAAATAAATTGGGAAAAGCTATCACTTTAAAATTACAAAGAGAAATGCAATACAGTATGTTAYAAAATAATTCTTATCCTTTGACTTTGTAGACATGTGAAACTGAGCATTTACAACAAACAGCAACAATATAATTACATTTTTAGGCTGTTTAACRAAGGAGACAAACACACAACACACTGTAGCTTCCTTCAAAATAAATCACTTTGGCCTTTTACAGAAAAGCTGACAGTAGGAAGCAACACATGATACATTTAATGACTTTCGCTTGTTTTGAAAAAATAAAACATGACAGCTTTAATTAGGAAATTACAAAAAATGATTGGATTTATTT
>NW_013952655.1:72235-75267 GCF_001266775.1 Austrofundulus limnaeus | reverse complement strand
CTATCTATCTATCTATCTATCTATCTATCTATCTATCTATCTATCTATCTATCTATCTATCTATCTATCTATCTATCTATCTAGCTATCTGTCTGTCTATTAGATCTCACTACAAACAATACTGGTAAATCACTGGAGACTACTCAGGGCTTTAAATCACATTCATACACTTTTAGGAAACACATCCGAGGCAGTGGGGGTTCAGTGTCTTGCTCAGGGACACTTCAGCATGTGACAAAATAGTAAGGAACTGAACCACCAACTCTAACATTAAGGGAACGACTCCCCCAACCACTCAGCCACAGCCACCCTATATGAATACCCATATTTCATAAGATGAAATGTAAAACACATTAATTTAAAATTAAAGGTTTTATTTTAGTAACTATCTTACTTTAGTACTTTACTTAAGTACTTACTTTAAAAAAATCTTAATTTATTTGTGGTATCTCAGTTATTTAAAAAGCCTTAAGTAGTTTTGCAAAATTCCAGTCATTCCAACTATTGCGTTTTAATTAAATATTCCTAAAGGAATTGAAAAAGGAAAAAATCATGTTCAAGAGTTCATGAAATTAAAGCACACTGTATTTTCCTGATCATATTTTGTGAGCYGACAAAGTGACAAAGTATTATAATAATCACAGACTGACAGTTTAAATCTGAGCATGAAGCAAGTCTTTCCTCATCTGTGAGGGAAAACGCTGCATAACGACMTCAGAAATAGTATCGATACGTTTGAGCCAGATTATTTACTCATGCAGCTGCAAAGTCACGCTGAGGTCAGTTTCTTTTCACTGACGCAGTGAGTCAGAGTCAACAAGTTGCCTCTAGGTTCTGAGATAAACAYGAGCTGACAGAATTTAGACAAAAGTTAGCATGAGAGCAATTATTATTTGCTCATTCATTATGGGCTTTCAGCTCAAGCTGTAAAGGCTGAAGTTRAAGAAGTTCTGGGGTGATAGGTCATTATTCTGTAGTATAAAATATTCTTCCCCGTAAACAAACACATTTATTATAATGGAGCGTGAATAAAGATGTTAATGGGTCCTGTAGGGTAGGTGGCAAATTCATACTGAGCATCCTTAGCTGCTATTAGATAAAACCCTTCAACACAGTAGATCATCTCAGAGCCCAGCTGTCATCTCAACACACCTCCTTCTGTCTTTTATACAATGAACTGTCGGTTGAGTTTTATTCTAACCTGACATCAGCTTCTTTCACATGTTCAAAGATCAAGTTCCAAAGTTGTGTCTTATTGTCGTTGAACACTGTTGAAAGGTGCGCAAAAAGGATTTTTGCCCATGTTTATCTGTTAGCAAAATAACTCATGAACAGAGTTGTAAAGTAACTAAGTACAAATACTTCTTTACTGTACTTAAGTAGAATTTTTGGGTATCTGTACTTTACTTGAGTAATTATTTTTCAGCCTACTTTTTACTTCTACTTCTTACATTTTCACACGATTATCTGTACTTTCTACTCCTTACATTAAAAAAAGGCAAGAAGTAGAAAGTTGTTACTTTTATTTCATTTTTTCTTGTTTTCATTCCAGCTTGTTATTGTAAAAAATAAATACTATCCATATAAACTGTGCCTCCTAGACAGAGTGATTTTAATTGTGGTTGAATGAGAAGTATAAATATATAAAATTCTGATACTGTATTCAAAAGTAGATGAGGTATTTGTATTTCATAAATTATATTATTGCATTTGGCCGCAGCTCTCAGATAGATTTTCATTTTGGAGAAAATGTTTGTGCAGCCTTGATAAATGTATATAAACTGAAACAGCTATCCTAAATTTAACATTAATTATTTTAAAACAATTTAGTCGTTTCTGCATTTTTGGGGGATGTCACCTCTTAATAAATGTCATTACAGAAAATCTAACTGCTCATTTTAAATCAATACTTTTATTTTTTATACTTAAGTACAAAAAATATCAGATACTTTAAGACTTTTACTCAAGTAATATTCCTAAAGAGTACTTTAACTTTTACCAAAGAAATTTTTTGGAAAGATACTTTTACTTTTACTCAAGTATGTCTTTGAGGTACTTTATACAACACTGCTCRTGAACCACGATTCAGATTTAAATTCAACTTGTAGAAAGTATAATTAATTAACCTTTGTAGTTAACACTGACTGCCAGAGCCAACTGACCTGAAAATAACACAAATATTAACTACCGGTAGATCAAATTCAGTTTTACTAACTGTGCAGGATCTTAAATGTTTGTCATTAAATGTTGGGAGTCAACCCTRTTTGTCTGTTAGAAAACATATTTGATGAACCACTGGACTGAATTTTAATAACATTTTAAGAAAATAATTAATTGATATGCACATCTAAAATTGTTTCACATTAGAGTCAGTCTAATCCAACATGGCTGCCGCAGCTCATTGTAATCAGTCAACATAATAAGGATGACTTCTTCGGATTTACAGATGGAGCTAAAAACTTTATTTGGAGTTTTCCATCGTGCATATTTTAAATGCCAACAAACTAGATTTCCAACATTGATTTCAAGGGTTTTGTCATTGTTTTGTCAACATAAGATGATTTTATTCTAAAACAAGGAAGCCTGTGATATCCATTGCTTCAAGGAATGATAAACCTTAACTTTTAATAGGTTAACCAATGTCAATCAAAACAAAGATAAATAAATAAATAAATAAATAAATAAATAAATAAAGACAAAGTGCTTTCATTCGAAAATAACTTTATTTAGCAACTCAGTTTGAAAACCTTTATAATAAGTGTTCAGCTTTTTATATTTACAACACATCAACCGCTTAAATGAGTCACATCACACACTGGTAATTGATTTCATATTAAATATACACACTTCTCTGCTGTTTGCATAGATGTCTGAAATTAAACTTCTCATTTCTGATGTCAGTATAAAGTCACAACTTCATGAAATATTCACCTGTAAATGTGTTTGTTGGGTCCTTTGATTTTAGAGACACAAAAGCAAGCACATACCACACACACACACACACACACACACACACACACACACACACACAC
>NW_013952655.1:60287-71265 GCF_001266775.1 Austrofundulus limnaeus | reverse complement strand
ATCAGCTCTAAGACTGACACTTAAGAATTACTCCTACACTTCACTTAAAGTAAGACTGAGATGCTTGGTAAATGACTTTTACTCTCAGCTTTTAACTAAGAAATTATTTTACACTTAAGTCCACTCTTAGCAGCATTCTTAAGATTAATTCTAAGAAGTTTTACAAATATGGGCCCAGATCTCTGTCTTCTCAGACCCCTAGTGGCAACTCTTAACCAGTTGAGAAACCTCTGGAGCAGTCTTAAGTATCTGAGGGAGCAAAAGTGATTCTCAGACTTAAGAATTTTGATAACTGACATTTACACTAAAGTCTGAAAGTAAGAGCAAATTTAAGAACTTCTCAGCACTGAAGTCTAAAATTCCAACCTACCTAAGAAGTTTGCGAAACACAGGTCCTGATTAAATTGTCAAAAAATAAAAGAAAATTAGGTAACTGTTGCAAACAGGAAACAAAAATCTGAGGCAGAGAACACAAACAAAACCATTAACTGTGGCAATCCAGAAAGTTTCAAAAGGTGAAAGGTCTCTGGGAATTAATTTTAAATCAGTATGTTGTATCTATTTTTCTATGGCTGAGGATTATTCAGGATTATATTCTCATAGCATAAATATCCATCAATTTTTTTACTAACCCTAATTTCTTTAGATGAGGTAAACTTTCCTGTAATTTTGTAGACTTTGAAAAAACACTTTAAAAAACATTGCTCGTGACCAATTTAAAAGATTTCAAGGAAGTTTGTCTCAATTTAATGAAACACATCAAAGAACACTGAATAAAACGTCACTAATGCTCCCAGAAGCTTGGCACTGAAGGTATCTGCTGTGGATCATTTACTGAAAGCTGATCCATCACTAAAGCAGAGTTCCTGAGGTTTATGAAACAAAGCACTGAAAGTGTTTAGGTGCTCACTGTTGGACAATAAAGCCGTTAATTTATCTCATGTTTCATTTCTGCTCCAAAATTCATGGATCACTTGTCTTGTTCATATTCTGCCCACTCATACCATCCACCAGGGTAATGCTGAACACTGAAAAACACAGATGCACAAAGTTAATAAACTGTTAGTGAATGTGTACAGTGCAAAACGTTCACCGATTTGGTATTTTTCCCACGTTATTGCCTGAAAACCTGAAATTTCAATTGATATCAATAAAAACCTACACAGAATTAGCCTGGCCCTTACCTTTCTACTCAATCCCGCTCGATTCAAATCTCCCTTTACTGCTCTGTCTGGGCTTTCTCCCACTGACATGAATTTCTCTAATTCCAACCAGGCCAATCAGTGAGCAGAGGGTGGAGTTGTGAATGACCACGTTGATTACATACTTGTTTTATTTAAAAATACCAACATACCAAAAACACCCCACACTGAACTGGGGAGCTTTCATCATGCTGAGAACCTCCATCCTACAGCGAAGCATGGTGGTGACATCATGCTGTGAGGATGCTGTTCATTAGTATCGATTATTCAGTCATTCCATCCATCAATCTACTATCCATGACTGACTGCTCATCCTGAAGTCAGTCTTTAGACACGACTTAAATGTTACTAATAATGTATAGTCAATATTTTTAAATGTGGTATTATGTTCACATTTGAGTTAAAGAGGACAATCCACTTTTTTAGCCATTAAATACATTTTGTTGTGTACTTGGAGTCTATAGGAGGTAGAAAAGTTGAATGTAGTCTCTCCTGGTGCTGTATGGATATCTTTATATTCTGTTTAAGTCGTATATTTTAACCTGTTCTGTTTTCTCTATGTTTTTATGATGTTTTCTGAACTATTACATCACAGTATTTGCAACAGAACTGCCATAAGGTCTGGTCTTCCCAACTACAATTAGGTGGTCTTCATTTTCTTCTGGTTCTGGGTCAGATTCTGGCTCCAACATGTCAGGCTGGATGGACAAGTCTTTACTTGTTCACATCTTTTAATTCACTTGTAGATAAATGTTACTGCGCAGCTATATAGTCATAAAACCCTCTATCAAATTGAAATGGACCGCTCTGGAAGCTGGAGGGGGCGGGGCTTGAAGCGCCTTGTTTGGATTTAAAGAGACAGCCTCAAAACGAGTTGATCTGAGACACAACTCAGAAAAGGGGCTGGGCTTGTGGAACTACAATTAGGAGGAATTCAGACCAAAGTATTGCAGTTCCACTTTACATAGACCCCAACAAAAGGATTTCATGTGGAAAAGAAGGATTTAAAAGCAGGATATCTCCTTTAAATGATAAAAAGAATCCATTTATCAAATTATCTACCAAGTAGAGTTTTGCTCTAATTTCTAGCTACATATGAAAACAAAATAAGGGACTGTGTACCATGTGTCATGAGAGGACATTATGTACCAGCAGAGCAAAAGACCGTCTACCAGGTGCGGTTCTAGGGGTGGGGCCACAGGGGCATTGRCCCCATCTGAAATCTGATTGGGCCCCTGAAGTGCCCCTTTCCTTTCATTCATCTGTCCTTGCCCAAGAACAATGATGGTGGCTGCAGTTCCACTTCCAACCACTAGTAGCGCCAGTGAGTCAAATAAGAAAGTCTAAACATGAAGCAAATTTGTAGGTCTTTTTCAATTCAAACAATCCTGCAGAAAAAAAAAACTTTTTTTACTGACAACAATGGCTAGATTTTCTTTCATGTTGTGTGTTTGAGAATATTTTATTTATTTACAGTAAAAAAAATCATGTAAAATTGACAAGGAAAATTTACTCTGCAAGCTTTTACAAGTGTTTGAGCACATGTGACTGATTAAAATTTTAAAATTAATTAATTAAAATTAAATTAATTAATTTAATTAATTTTAATTAAATAAACCTTACAAAAACTGGGGATTTGTATGCAAGCATGTCGAACAAATACTTGACCCCTCTATGAATATTGTGGCCCCTTGATGGCCCCTTACACTGAAAAATCCTAGATCCGCCACGGTCGTCTACTATRAATGCTGTCTTGGGTGAAACTTCTTTTTAAACTGAAATCTTTAACCTAAGCAAGTCACAAGTTTTTTACAAAGGCCATGTTGTATTAGCAGATTTCTGTTCGGCTTTATGACGACGACACTCACTCTTTATATCCCAAAGAGGTGGCTGTGTTGACAGCGGTTTTACTCCTGACCCCTGCCAGACAAATGAACACAATGTTATCCGTCTGCAGGGGCATTTCACCGTCATACTTCTCCCTGAACTCCTCTGGGTCCAGTTGGAGAGCAGTGTTCATTTGTCCCACTGTGAAGTGAAAGAGTCGCAAACAGGTTAGGAGATCCCAGTATGGCATCAAAAGAACTAATCACAAAAACTACTGTGGTGCCAAAATATTGTAGCAATATTCTAACAACTTTATTCAACATAGCTTCAGTAAGCAATATGATTAGGTGTGTGTGTGTTGGGCGGGGAGGGGGGGGGTGTCTTGAGTCTTTTATTTTACTTTAACCTCAGAATTGGGAAAATATTCACAATTCTGGTTTTTATCTTAGAATTCTGAAATTAAAGTCACCATTCTGAGAGAAAATAAAAATAAAAACTGGGCTCTGTGGCCCTAATAATCTTCAGTAGTTTACAAATCACTGACCACAGCACGGTAATGTA
Organism: Austrofundulus limnaeus; assembly: GCF_001266775.1. Taxonomy (NCBI): domain Eukaryota; kingdom Metazoa; phylum Chordata; class Actinopteri; order Cyprinodontiformes; family Rivulidae; genus Austrofundulus; species Austrofundulus limnaeus. The sequence goes on along the minus strand of NW_013952655.1, from coordinate 67,675 downwards.
TTCTTTCTGTTCAATTTTAAATAGTTAAAGCAAGGAATTGACGACTCACAGGGCACATTAATAGATCCGGGGATAAAGCCGTACTCTCTGAGCTCCCAGGGCTCCCGGACATCTATAACCACAGTTTTCTGCTCAGACAGGAGCTTCTTCAGCTGATCATAAGTCACTTCCGTGCTCGGTGGTTGTTGTTGTGAGCTGAACCTGCGGAGCTGCAGCTCTGTGCCTACAACACAAGCGACAAGCTCAGACTACGAATTGCCTTATATGAATGACACTGACAGCGAGCCACTCGCCGCGAAACTCACTTTTGTAACCTTGGTAAGTGTTGACAAAGCTGGACAGAGCGCATCGTCCTACAGCAGAATAAGTCCTGGGCGGGACGGAACTGGACCAGGACCACAAAAGTCGAGGGACAGAACCAGCGAACCTACAGCACCTTCTAAGCGCCATGTGTAATCACTCCAATCCCATGTGAAACTTGCTCCTTGACACGTAATAAAATAAATAAATAAGTACAACCCACAAGTGCCCTTTAAATCCAGCTGCGCATGCGCAAAAACACGGACCCCTTCATGGACAAAAACTTTATTACACACAACATTATTTCATGAAAGCATTTCCGAATGCGAAGGCGTTTAGATATGTATGGAAATGAGTAGACTGTGAATTTCCGAGTAGACAGTAAGCCTACTGTCCTTACTCTCAATGTTATCAGACAGAAGTAACTCAAAATAGAACTTACTGCATTAACAATAGACATACGCTGTAGTCACAATTCTGCCATTTGTGGAAGTTTTCATCGTCTTACTATTAAATTGAAAACTAAAGTATTTTTTTTAGTTTTTGTGTTTATTTTTATCCATTTATTGCACTGAAAAAAAAAATCCCTAAAGTGTTACCCAGAGCCTGTAACGCTGTAGTACCTTGAATAAAATATTTCCAATGGGACCTGAATGCAACGTTAAACCCTTCTGGCTTGCCGTAGTGCGTCACATGTTGACTTGTGTTGCTATTTAATGCTGTCGCTAGTTTTGACAATTATTTTCCGTGAAATGCTATAACGAAGAACCCACTGTGATAACTATTTCTTGGTTGTTTGTACTTCGTATTACGAAATGTCTTAATATGACATTTTCGGCTTGATGAAACTCTTATTTATGATTGTATTTGTTGCGACTTGTTAATGGAGCTAGCCCGTTTGCTAACCAGGAAGAGTTGACATCTCACTGTTGGCGTGTGTCATATCATCTAAAACAGACATTAGGAGCGAGTTTAAAGAGGTACGTTCTTAAAGTATTTCTGCCTCCTGCAAATGTTAAAATAGATTTCTGTAGTTTGTTGAAATTATTTTAAAAAGTGGTCCTTACAAAACCTGCACTACTCAGGCCTCCTACTTTACTGCGTAATTTCTCGACATGTCCTGATGCATCTCAGTAATCCAGGTAAAAAATCAAAAATAAAAAAAATTGTATAGGTTTTCTGGACGGGTTCTTCTCTAATGAAACGTTTAGTCTCTCTTCCAAGAGACTTCTTCATTCTGAGAGTTTCAGGCAAAATTCAGGCTTTTAAGCCCTGCTTCCATGTGACTGATACTCACATCACATGGCTATCGTTGACACCTAATTAACACCTATTGTTAACAGGGGGTGGAGTGATACTGGCAATAGCAGCACTGTAGGAGGGGGACAACTGAAAACGGAGCCCCCCACCTCTGTTTAATGATGGACGGTCTTTCTTCACAAAAATGGCTTCTTTTACTCCTCTCTCAAACCAACGTTCCTCTCTATCAAGAATGAGAACATCCTCATCTCTGAAAGAGTGACCGCTGGCCTGTAAATGAGTGAAAACTGCAGAGTTCTGGCCATTAGACGTAGCTCGTCTGTGTTGGGACATTCTTTTGAACAGTGGCTGCTTTGTTTCCCCGATGTATAACTGGTCGCAGTCCTCCTGGCACTTAACAGCATATACAATATTGCTCTGTTTGTGCCGGGGCACCGGATCTTTGGGGTGAACCAGCCTTTGCCGTAATGTGTTTTGGGGTTTGAAAGCCACTGGGACATCATGTTTAGAAAATAAACGCCTCAGTTTCTCCAAAACACCCGCAACATACGGAATAACCACTGGCTTGGGGTCTTCAGGGCTTAAAGTCCTGAATTTTGCCTGAAACTCTCAGACTGAAGAAGTCTCTTGGAGRAGAGACGAAACGTTTCATTAGAGAAGAACCCGTCCAGAGGACCTTTACAATTTTTTCTTTTTAATTTCTTGACAGTTCCGTCTAGCTTGGCACGTATCCTGTTTCATCAAAGTGTCCGATTAATTTACAAAATTCAGTCCTTAAATGTTTGCATAGGGTGTGCGAGATGCGTTGTCAAGTCAAATGTTATAGTTTTTAGTGTTAACAGTGTTCATTTTTCTCATACATCATTATTTAACTAATGCTAAGCACATCCACTCTGGGGAAGGTTGATGTCTGATTTTCTAAAATTTTCAACACTGAATGTTACAAAATACGCATTTTAATTCAGTCTTAGTTTTACCCTGAAACCAAATTGAACTTTTTTCTTTAGTTTAAGATATTTTCAACCGCGACTGAAAACAGAAACTATTTACTGATTGATGAATTGATCAGGTTAATTCGAGTTTAGATGAAGTGAAAACAGTTTTGATTATGGGTTGGTATTTTACTCTCCAGCTTATCCAAAGTATGTTGTTAATAAAATTACAAAATTTCAGACTGTTAGTCATTATCAAATTTGATTAATTGTACTCACAAGATGGTTTCTAGTTTTATTTCAGTCAAAATGTCCATTTATTTCCAGTGATCTGATATCACAGATATATGATACCGCCTCATTGCTTCCAGTTATTTGTTATGAATATAAACGTCTTCTGTAAATGTTTAAGATAAACTCAAGGTTTATGTCTTAATTTTAATCCGCTTCTGGAAGTCTGGTTAAAATATTTGTGTTTGTGTAATTACTTTTAGATTAAACTGCAAGTGTTTTAAAAGGATAATTGATTATTTCAGTGACCCTCTGTGTAAATAACTTTGCTCCGGAGAAACAGAAACCTTACTTTGTTTTCTGTTCTCCTGTCAGAGCTCCAGATGCGGCTAAAAGATCCTTTTTCTTTGAAAGCCGCCGACATGACAAAGCGGACTAATAAACCAAGAAAACCTCGAGATGAGGAGTCATCAGATGAAGTCAGTGGTGAGTCAAAAGCAAGAAACTATTAAATCTAGACAGCTTGGTATGTCAGTCTTTATGAATGTTAGTTTTGATTAACATACATCAATTAACCATAATGTTGTGACTACTTGACTAATATGGAGCAATTGTTGAATATATGGGCTTTGATTGTCATGAAGAAGGATAAAATTCAGGAGAACATGCTGTCATCCCTGTTTTTAGTGAAGGCCAGAGTTTGGTCCCGTTTTAGATTCTGCAGGAGTAAAAGAAGCTGAATGTAACCCATGTAATTGTTCAGGCCCAGGCCTCTCTTGAAAAAGAGATCTGTGGTCTCATTGGGTTTTGCCTGGGTAAGGGAAATCTTTTTGTGGTTAATGATTGTTTTTGATATGTTTGTGCGAACAGTTATGTAGATAACACTGAGTGTGTGTGACCTCTATTGAGGAAAGATTTGAAGTTCTGTATAGGAGTGTGTATAAATACTGTATTTTTTTGTCTCAGATACGTTTTTATATATGCAGTGCTCGTGTGCAAAGCTTACATTTTATTGTTACATAAGTTACGCACTTTTTTCTGCAGTTTTATTAGCTCCAATATTTAAATTGGCAGCACTGTTAAGAGAGGACATCAGTCTTAATTTTTGTCAGGAATTTTGATTTGTTGGAGCTCAAAAAACATGTTTTTTTTTCTATTACTTAATGCTGGCAAGATTTTGTAAAATAAATGGCTGCTGCGTGTTTAAGCTATTAAGTCTGTTACAAATATAAATACTAAATTGGCCTAATTGTTTTTGACTTAATTTTATGCTTGTTCTGTTTTCTTCACATTCAGACCATTGGTTGATACTGCAGATTCTACCCTTTAGTACTAAATTAAAATATTGTAGAACAAGAACTTGGTTTAAGTTTCAGACTTTGACCCCAACAAATGTAAGAAAATAAAGTGTGCAATATTCACAGCCCTTATATTTGTGTAAACACTGTCATGTAAATATTAGGGGTGCAACGATACAGAAKAGTCCCGATTCAGTTCAATTCGATATTTTGGTGTCACAGTTCAATATTTTTTTGATACAAAAAAGAGAAATGTCCATGCCCATCTTAACTTGCAATTTATTGAAATTAATTATGAACATTTGTTTAACCTCAAAAGTCCAGTTTTTAAATTAAATGTTGCTGAAACAAAGTTTCTCAGTGAATCTGAGCTCAACGTTGCAGCCTAGGTGGAGCAGTGGATCACAGATCCACTGAGCCTTCAACACAGAGCATCTTCAGAAGACAAGTTGTAAAATGCATTTTAAAATCTGTATTGTTTACATAGTGTGTTTTGAATTGTACAGATACATGTATTGTTGCACCCCTAGTAAATATATTTCAGTTTCTTATAGTACTTTACTAAATAAACTCAGCAATGCCTTTAACTGAACAGTGGTGTTGTATTTGTAAATTTTTATTGGTTTTGTAAATGCAGGAGTTGAGTTATTTCTCACAGAGAACATGCAGTGTGTCATTGTTTTAAAAAAGTGATTTGAAAAATCTGTGTTATGCAGGACTGACATGTCAGCACGTAAACAAAGCTGTGGACCTGAGCTCGGTGAAGAAGTCAGTCCTGTCGAGTGTGTGGWTGGTGTGTTCGGAGTGCCTGAAGGAGAGGACGATGATCGATGGAGAGCCGGCAGCATCCCATGACATCCTTGTATGCCTAAAGTGTGGCTTTCAGGTGAGACTTCAGTTTGTTAACAGGTCAGATGTGACTCAGTGCATGGTCCGGGCTTTAGGACTGTGTTTTATTACGTGTGTTACTATATTAATTGAGACATTTTAATAAATAGTAATTTAGAACACAAACAGAGAGCAATGCCTTATAATATTGTAATGTGTTTAAGCATGTCTGTTTTCTCTTTTGTAAAAAACATTCAATGTAAGTTTGATAGAAAWGAGTCAATCAAACATTTGTTTTTCTTGCGTTGCTCATTTAAAGAAAAATAACTTGCTGCTCTGCTGTGTACTTTCTGCAATAAGAAATAAAAGGAGAAAGAAAATCAAAAAGAACACATGGATTTTGCACTGCAAAGTTAAGACATGACAGCTGAATCAGCAACATAAAAGCGCCTTAAATACTTTTTCTCAAATTTTCAAAGACCTTTAAGTGAGAAGAAGCCACCGACTTTTATTGTGTACCTGTGTTAACTGAGTCTTTGTTTGTTTCAAACAAGATAAGACTTTATTATTCAAATGAAACGTACAAGTTTCATGACTGTGAAAGAAGATTTAAAGTTGAAGATGTGTGAACAAACTGTGTTTCAGGGCTGTAACCAGTCAGGGATCCAGCATGCTGTCAGGCACCACCAAGCTTTCCATCCAGAGTCACACTGCATCACTATCAGCCTGAGCACATGGAAGGCCTGGTGAGAAACCCAGACGGATAAGTGTGAACTGTAATAGTGAATGAACACTGGGGTGCTTTAGGCCTTTTTGCACTGCAGGGTCCGGCTCGGCTTGGCCTGGGTTCAGTGTGTTTGCATTAGCTTTTATGGCCCAGTTCCACCCTGATTTCTGGAAYCCTGAGAGCTGCGGTTCCATGTGGTCCGGCCCAATTTGACATCAGCTACTGTTGCTCATTGATTGGTTTACTGGCCGAGGGTCTTATGTTACACATATGAGATTAATTGTACATGTATTGTTTGTGATGACTAGAACGTGTTTTGTTTATTTTACACAAGTTCAACCAAGCAACAACTGTAGCAAGCTACCAAACAACAAGAAGGTMCCAAGCAATGACAAGCTAACATTAGCTACCATTAACTTGCCTTTCGTCATAAGCGTTATACTGTTGGATGGTCCGGTACAATATTTCGTACTTTTTCTTCARGTGTGGTGTGGTCTATTGTTGTGTCACAAATAGCATAAAATAAAATTTGAGTGTTTTTAATATTATAATCTCGTCCACATTGAGGTGGCTCTCGGGTCAATCCAAACAAAACTGGGGCCAAGGTAGAATAAAGCCAGGCTGACTGCTGGGCCGGGCTGTAAAGTGCTATAATACCTTTTGTTTCTAACCATTGTAATGACACGTTGAGATTCAGTGAACTTGGATTGAGTAGCAACCTTGTGTTTTTCTGATCTTAACTGTCTCAGTTATTATTCAGAACAATTGTACTTAAGTTTAGTCTAAAAGGTCACAACTCTTTTTTAAAATTACAGGTGTTTTGAATGTAATGAGGAGCTCTCAACTCACTGCAACAAGAAGGCTTTGGCTCAGACCCTCGACTTTTTACAGAAGCACTCTGTGAAGGCAACATCAGGTAAGGTGGAGCATGATGAAGCACTTCTGATGTGGAATGAAGTTTCAATCAACCAAAACTTAAAACTTTTAATCCAAGCTCAGTTTTAGCAGGCCTTTATTCTGCTCAGGTTAATATTCAGTATAAATGTTTTTTTCTCTTGTTACATATACAAAACTCCATTTAATTGTAATATGTTGGCAAATCAAATCAACAAAATTTAATCGGATTTTATGGTGAAACTAAATCAAACTAATTAAATGAGACAAAATGAGCTGTGTTGTACACTTTTATCAGGACAGGACAGAGACAAGTTAACTAAATCACCAGTTCTCAGTGTTTTCCCTACCATTGTACAAGGAGGGCAGCAATCCCCCGTAACAGAACCCATCCACCCCCCCAGTTCCATAAAGTTGAGGAGTCGTATTAATTACAGTACTTATTATTTTTCTAATGTACTAAATGAGTTGCAATATTTTCTTGAATATAACTGAAATATTAAAATATTAAAATTTCTCCCTCCCGCCCACTGTACGTTGCGAAGAGCGAAGTATACAAACAACTGTAATTGTTTTTTTCACACCAGACTCGGAAAAACTTGTTTTTCTTGTTAACTGCAGAGATGAAAAGATGATACGGACGTTCACTTGCTCCTAAGTCCATCTAGCTAATTTAACAATCGACTTCTGCTGTAAGAGCGCAGCAGCTCCTTCTCAGCAGCACAGTGGCGGATCTAGAAAATATGCCGGGGGTGGGGGCGCAAAAGCTCTAGGCAGGGTGGCAATGCCGGATCACTTCACTTATGTACTCTACATAAGAAGTGTCCTCTATTGAAATAGTCCACAAAACATCCATAAAAACACTTTGAAACACTATTTATTGTCCTATTTCTCTTCTAAGAAACATATATATATATG
>NW_013952655.1:34960-58516 GCF_001266775.1 Austrofundulus limnaeus | reverse complement strand
ATATATATATATATACACAAACATACACATACTTATTTTTATTTTAGTTAACTAAAATTAGAACATGAATTGACCATTTATTAAGTTTGGAATGTCTAATTTCATAACACACCTATAGACTTGTACAGATAAGTGTTCTTCATTGAAACATCTAATATATTTGTACTACATACCAGGTGGTCCAGCTGGAATATAGGCTGGATTCTCTGACTCTGTGCTTCCTTCTCTCCTTCAGTCTTCTTTCTCTCTGACTATGAAATCCTCTCTTCTTCACCACTTATGCTGACATCACTTTCCTCATCTTTTTCACCTGTGACCCTCCTGGTCTCTCTATCTTCCTTTCTCAACTCTCAGTCTCTTCTTCCTTCTCATCCCTTGCTTTCTGCAAAAAATAAATCAATTAATAACTGTCAATATCTCTACTTTTAAATTTCTTTTTCATTTTGGTCTGCAATGTGCGAGCATCGAAATTTTTTTTAAATTAGCCCATTATTATCATACAGTAGCTTATCATATCATTATCATAGCAGCTTATTTACTTTCTTGATCTGACAAAACAAACGTAACGTGGTTGAATTGTGCCTCATTGCCATGATATCAAATAAAGGCATCAGTGAAACTGCAGCCCCTAAAAAGCACAACTGAAACCTTATTTTTATATCTAAACTTTTTATTAACTGTTACCATGCTTATTGTAAACAAAACTAACTATGGAAGCTAGCGCTAAGTCACTGTCATCATTACACCATGGACATTTTAGCAGATATTTCATTCATTGCAAACTTCACTTTACTGCTGTGTGTTAAAACATCAGTTAGAGAAACTTACTTTAACTTCAGAAAGTTGGAAGCTCAGTGACTCCACTCTGCAGCAGTCACACTGCCTCGTCAATGTGACACATGTTCTGCCTGCAGAGCGGCAAGCAGTGTTTGATGCAGGGCCGTAACTAATCTTTTCAGGGGCCTCAGATTATATTTAAAATCATATATTTTTGGTAAACAAATATTTATTTTAAAGGTTGTAATGGGCTTTTGGACTAACAAACAGTTAGGAATTACAAATATTTTAGAAACATAAAACTAGGGGTGCTGCTGGGAGGGGGGGCAGCTGGGGGGGCAAGGCTCTACAACATGGGGGCAGTTGTTTTCCCCCCCCACCTTGCCCCCCTGTAGATCCGCCCCTGCAGCAGCATGAGGGAGCTCATGTGTGTGGCAGGCCGTTTTTACATTTAATTGGCTTTACCACCCACACATTCCAGGTAGCTGAAATTGGTTTATGACTGGACACATTAGTTACTTAAATTTTTGAAGAGAGAAATATGAGTAATGCAAATTAAATTGCAGACTTTTTAGTGTTTTGGATTTTTACTTTAAACAGCTGCACATTCTTTTCAGAAATACTAGTAATAAAATTACCATCAGGTGAAAAAGGCTATATCAGAGGTGCCCAAAGTGTGGCCCGTGGGCCAAATTTGGCCCGCCAAGCCATTTGATTTGGCCCACCACTAGTTGTCCTGTTACTAGATTGTAATCTGTCTTATTTAGAAACACTATATTTCCACTTAGTCTTTTCAACAATCGGTCCAACTATACGTACAAGGAGCTGTAGTCAGATAGTCTTAACTCATGGTACTGACTTGCTTTGAATTGTGTTAAGATTAAATATAAAATACAAGTAATTTCAAGAGACATTTATCTTAGATTTAAGTCCAAATCTAGATTTTCACACCTTATAAGACCACATATACTCAAAATTTAAAATTATGAAAAGACTCAGGAGCCTTTGCTGGCCGAGCATACGTTGAATTTTCTCCATGTTCATGGGCTTAAAAATAACCAAACAAACAAAATGTGGACAACCACAATGGCTGCTAGCTTAAATAAAAAAAATGCAACTTTACTTGAGAAGTATTTGTATTTCATGTATTATATTATTGCATTTGGCCCAACTCACTTAGACTGATTTTAATTTTGGCCCTCAGGGAAAATGGTTTTTAGTTTTGGCCCTCTCAAGGAAAATCTTTGGGCACCCCTGGGCAATATACTATATAGGTAGTATACTTTAGGGGAAACACTGGTTAAACTGATGTTAAAATGTTGTCTAACATAAAAGGTAAAATCCTACATTCCAGGGTTCGGCTGTAAAACACCTGCTCCCCCTTGTGGCAGATATCATCTCATCTTCAGAAGCATTATTTTATGTCTTCAGTAAATCAGAAAATAACATCAGAAAATAAAAATCTCTTTATTCAAATTTACATGGCAATGGTGAATAGAAATTTCAGTTGCCAAACTAAGTCTAACTAGTATCACAGTAGGTTAATTATTCAATGGACATACTTAACATTTTCAAGATGATGTCCTTTTCACCTCATTCGAACCACCTGAGTTCTCTGCACTCAGTCAACCATATAAACACCCACCCACCCCCCAGCCCCCCAATCCTCTCATGTACTTACATACACCTTCTGTTCTGTCCTCCCGGTGCCTCCTCTCATTTCTGTTGGCATGCTGAGAGCCCTCCTAACAGACTGTAGCTTATCAGAGTGGTGGGCATCAACATTTTAGGTCTCACTGGTAGTTTGAACGCAGCCCACTGCCCGGTGCCCAGTCGCCAGTGGCCAGAGGCCAGTCACCCAGGCCCAGTCAAGCTGGTCTCCCCCATGTTTGCCAAGGCTAAAGAATTACAGGACTGACTCTGCAGCTATACCCTACCCTCACCCCCACCTTGTGCATCGCATGACTGCACATAGAGGAATTAAGCGCTTGAGTGATGCTTCCCGCCTGGGTTCCCTGAAGAACAAGAGCAGCTGCGTGAGGTCCAGCCTCTGCTCTGTCGTTCCTTGTTTTTCCATCTTTATCTGTTTCTGTCTGTGGCATTGAGCTGCTGTATGTCTCACCACCTCTGGGCCTGTGTGCTGCACTAGTGGGAGTCAGGGTTCTCAACAAGTCAGATCAACTGGATTCTAACAGCTGGAGTGCTCAAACTCTCAGTGGACACATGTATGTACAGGAAGCAATAACAGAAAAGGGTGTAAATAACTTTAAAAGTATCTATTTGTGGTAAGAAACTTGTCTGGATTCCTGATGAGCATGGTGTTGAATAAGGATCTTCATGAATAATACCAGTCAGTATACGTTTCTTTTTTTAAACATTTATTTTGAACATTCCATGGAAAAAACTGGAACACAACAGAAAAACATGACAATATATTTTTGTGACTCTTCAAAATAAAAGCACATCCATTGACTTTTCAATAGTGCACACAATTTTTAGCAACATCAGTTTTTATTCTCTTTAGCTGTTATTTAAATGAACTAATTTAGTCTTGATGAAATTGATGCATCTAAATAATTTTAACATTTCACAACACAGAGCTCCCTCTAAAACAGTGTATTATTCATAAACATAATGTACTTCAAGAAAATTCTGATTATTTTGGAAAAAAAATTTTCATAGTCACTGAATCTGTATTCTGTACAAACAAAAAACCCCAAACCAAAAAATGAACACAAATTGAAGGCCTAGCATTCCTTCAAAAAATGCATATCTCTTGCCACCTTTGAGGCCTGAGTGGAATTTGTATTGTTTCATAAAATATTTTGCTAACAGTTGACTCCAGTTGTAAAAGGTAAAGTTTTAAACCAGATTTTGTGGGATTAGTTAATATGTGTTGGGCATGACTCTTGAGTCACTAATGCCAAGTTTTAGCTCGGTATCTCTAAAATTGTTTTAGTTAAAGCTATTTTTGTTTTTTGATAATATCCTTTACTTGTGGCAGCCATCTTGAGCTGGGTTAATTACAGAGTTGGAGATTCTCATTCAATTATTACATTCTGAGAGTTTCACTTAAATGGGTTCACTGGTTTATGTGATATTTTGCTAACTGTACAGACACCTTTTGGCTGCGCATATTTGATTTTACAAATTGATATGGTTTCACCATTTTTTGTTTTCAGATTGATTGTTCCTCCAGATATGATGTACCATTGTCATATTTTTTATTGCTTGTTTATAAATCATTGATTTATTTTTACCAGCCACACATGGATTTATGGAGTGTGTTTGAATATCTATGGTATCTGTTCTTTGTTTGTGGGAGAGCCCTGTCGTTTGTGGAGGCTAACTCTCCAAGAAGGGAAAATACATCCTTCTTACATGTTTTCTCTGTAAATCACTTGTCATTTTTCCTGTTAGTCAGTTGTTCCACACCGGTCGACGGATAGGTAAAGAAGCATCCAGCCAGTGTTGCCTCAAAGTAGCTAGTTGTTGCCTGTTAAGGAGCTTGTGAAATTGCATTTCAGTGTGAAGGCCAGGTTTTCTTAAGAAGCTGTTGTTGTGTTGTGTTATTCCTATAGACCCCAAGCACAAAGGAGCCATGGCAAGGACCCCCCCCCCCCCCTAGAATTTATAATAATTTTTTTTACAACAATACCTCAGTGAAGAAAGAAAATCGATTAAATGTGCTCTCTTTCACCATCAAGGTCTTCAGCTCAAGTGCTAGAGTCCCAGTAAAAAGCGAATTGACCTCAGAGAGCCTGGCTCCAGTTTGTTACACAGCTGGGGAGGCTTTGTTGAGTAAATTAAAATGGTGCTTAAAGGACATCACAGCTTGTTTCACATTGAAATACTACAATTCTTTCTTGTTTTAAGCTGTTACTGTTTTTTCTGTGATTGTGGTGCATGAATATGCATATTATTATCATGTTTTTGTATTTTTAATTTTACACAATTCTACAGGTGTGATTAAAGTCAGAGATTATCAAATGGTATCTTATAATTTGACCACCAGTTCTCAGTTGTAATTGGGTTCTAGCATTGAGTTGTGAAATAAAGGTTATATATTTTCTCTTGGTTCTATTTAATTAGTTAAAAAAAATAATAATAATAATAAAGGATTTGTGAGTAACTGGGCCTTTGTGATGGGGTTATAAGTAAGTTCCCCACATTGTCTTTCCCTATAAATTCTTGTCTGTAAATAAAGCATATTTTTAATTCACTAACAAGATTCAAACATAACAGTTAGCTTTATAAAAATTTTGTATACATTTTGAAAAAAGCAAAATCCTAATTTGTCTTTGAACTGTCACCAAATTACAGTATATAAGCTGAACAATTATGTTGTCACAATCGATGTGCAGCATGTCTAACATTTTTCAACTTCCAGATCAAAGTTGTCATTTAAGAGGAACATATCGTTTCTCCACTGATAAAGTGCTAATTCGTGCAATTCTCTGGCGTGTGCGCATGTCCATGCTCATAAGATCTGTCACATCAAATGGAGGATTGAATAAGACAGTGTAGTAAGAAATAGGCATCTAAAGTGCATGTGTCGAAAAATTTGCGATAAATTTATCGAAATATGATAATTAAAATACCTTATCCATGGGTCTCTTGAAGGAGATGTTAAAAATATTTTAACAAATGTTTTGAAGCCCTTTTCTGAGCAGTACTAAGGACTAACAAAGATTTTGAGYAAAAAAAAGGCATTTTTTCTACATTCTATTCACTTTAGCAAAGCTATTTTAAATAAAAATATCCAAATATGGTTTGAGGTTTCTTCTTTCAAATGACATCAAGAAGTTATCATTATAATACTCTGAAAAATTAGGATTCAGACAGATTTTACTGGGACCATCCTGAATAGCAAGATAAATCATGCCATATCTCTCATAACGACTCATGATATCCGAATGGCTTAGGCATCACAATTTAGCTTAAAACATTCAAAATCTGAAAATGTGCTCTGTTTATCCATACATTATCTATACATTATCTATACATTATCTATACCTACTTCCTTTCAGAGTCACAGGGGTGACTGRTGCCCATATCCAGCAGTCACTGTGTGAGCTGCGGGGTAAACTCTGAACAGGTTTCTAGTCCATCACAGGAACATGCTACCATTCCCTCTCTCACTCACACCTAGAGACAATTTAGAATTACCAGTGGGATGAAGCTGGAGTACCTGTAGAAAACACACATGCATGGAGAGAACATGCAAACTCTACCCAGAAAGGTCCTCGAGCCAGAATTCGATCAGACGACCTTCTGGCTGAGCTGCATCAGCTCTACTAACTAAGCCGCCTGTGCTACCAAATATGACTTAATCCCTGAGTATATGTTACGCAACGTATATAATTACAGAGTGCAGAATCAACTCAACACTTAGAAAAGTTGATGGAAAACTTCAGATCAGAGATTGCGGTTATTTAATTCATTTGCAGAAACTGTTTTATAATCAAGCCATGCACCTTAGTGCCCAGCCCACACAGGCTTACAAGACACATCAAAACATATACAAACAAACAGTATAATAATGAGTATTTATTTTTAGTTTGTAGCATAGCTCTTTGGCCACCACAGTATAGCAGCCTTTGCAAACATAAAAAATTTCTATAATTCAACCAGTTTTATAGATATCCACCTAAAATTGTCTGTATGTAGCTGAGAGTTAATACCAACCCATACTCCAAGCTCTAATCCATTGCACAAAATCTTTTTACCTCCGCCAAGGGCGAGGTAATGTTTTCGGTCGCGTATGTCTGTCTGTTTCTCTGTCTGTCGGTCTATCTGTGGACAGCATTACTCAAAAACTTGTGGACGTCATGACATTTTTACCACATGTGGGTACTGGACTGAGGAACACACCTTTAAATTTTGGTGATGTTCTGGATCACGATGCAGATACAGGAATTTTTTTCTATTAACACTCAGAGATAGGCAAAGCTGTGATGCTTTCACAGGGCTTCTGTAAATAAACAGTGAGCTGGATTGGAAAGCATGGACTTCAAACTTTATAAAGTAATGTTAAAACCACATTTAATGATGAATAATTTTTGCCGTAATATGCGCATTTACAGAATGTTTTGTGACCAGGAAGTGCGTGACTGCGCCATGAAACATATTTTTCCCATTTCCTCAAACACACCACATTTCCGAAACAACCAATTAAAACAGTTTCTCGCTACTAGGCTTGTAAACAGAGAGCTGCCGGGCCTCAAAGTTTGGAGATGGTGGAAGCCAGGAAGCACTTTATAAAGACAGTCAAACCATTACAAACTCAGACAAGGGGATAAAACAGATGTTTTACACAGTGAAATATGACTGATGAAAACTTAGGAGCTTAATCCRACACCAGTTTGACGATGAATAACGTCGGGTGACGAATCTGACTTTTTTTTTCACACTGGACTCCCCCGAGAAGAAATTCCGTGCATACTGCCTGCTTAAATATTCGCTACGTCAGAACTTATTAGGCAAATGTGTTTCTATCTCTGCTTTTGCGCATTAACTTTTACAGGATGGGGGAAATGGTCTTGGCGGAGGTTTGCACTCTCCGAATGCTTCTAGTTTATTTTTAAGATTTTGTTAATAACTATTGGAGTCAATGCTAAAATATCTCCAGAACCAGTGGACAGATTTTTACTGAAACTTTGAGAAAGTAATCATTTGATGTACAGGGGTTGGACAATGAAATCGAAACACCTGGTTTTAGGCCACAATAATTTATTAGTGTGGTGTAGGGCCTCCTTTTGCGGCCAATACAGTGTCAATTCATCTTGGGAATGACATATACAAGTCCTGCACTGTGGTCAGATGGATTTTAAGCCATTCTTCTTGCAGGATAGTGGCCAGGTCACTACATGATGCTGGTGGAGGAAAACGTTTCCTGACTTGCTCCTCCAAAACACCCCAAGGTGGCTCAATAATATTTAGATCTGGTGATTGTGCAGGCCATGGGAGATGCTCAGCGTCACTTTCATGTTCATCAAACCAATCTTTCACCAGTCTTGCTGTGTTTATTGGTACATTGTCATTCTGATACATGACACTGCCTTCAGGATACAATGTTTGAAACATTGAATGCACATGGTCCTCCAGAATGGTTCGGTAGTCCTTGGCAGTGRCGTGCCCATCTAGCACAAGTATTGGGCCTATGGAATACTATGATATGGCAGCCCAAACCATCACTGATCCACCCCCATGCTTCACTCTGGGCATGCAACAATCCGGGTGATACACTTCTTTGGGGCTTCTCCTCACCGTAACTCTCCCTGATGTTGGGAAAACAGTAACGGTGGACTCATCAGGGAACAATACATGTTTCACATTGTCCACAGCCCAAGATTTGCGCTACTTGCACCATTGAAATCAACGTTTGGCATTGGCACGAGTGACCAACAGTTTGGCTATAGCAGTCCGGCTGTGTATATTGACCCTGTGGAGCTCCTCCTGACAGACAGTTCTGGTGGAAACAGGAGAGTTTAGTTGCACATTTAATTCTGCCGTGATTTGGGCAACCGTGGTTTTATGTTTTTTGGATACAATCCGGGTTAGCACCCGAACATCCCTTTCAGACAGCTTCCTCTTGCATCCACAGTTAATCCTGTTGGATGTGGTTCGTCCTTCTTAGTGGTATGCTGACATTACCCTGGATACAGTGGCTTTTGATACATCACCAAGACTTGCTGTCTTGGTCACAGATGCGCCAGCAAGACGTGCACCAACAATTAGTCTTCTTTTGAACTCTGGTATGTTACCTATAAGGTTGTGTGCATTGCAATATTTTGAGCCAAACTGTGCTCTTACCCTGGTAATTGAACCTTCACACTCTGCTCTTACTGGTGCAATGTGCAATTAATGAGTTTGGTCCGTAGTAGCTGAGAGTCATTCACAACACGTACTCTGTGCACAGCACGTTGCACAACATCTTTGCTTAAACAAAAATATTTAAAAGATTTTTCTCAAAAATTTTGTTAATTTTAGCATTGACATAACAAAAATGAATCATTAGATGTTCTGTTTAAAAGCTTTTTACACCAAAACACAAATATTGGAAGAGAAATGAAAAACTATAAAGCTATACCTCCGTCTCTGATTTGAACCGATCTCTTGATTGTTTATCATTCTTCATTATTTAAACAGTCAAACCACTGCAGCATGAAATTAAATTTAAGGAAATATTTAAGGCATATTTAATTATTCATTAATTTTTACAGGTTTAATCAATCGAGCTTTTTTTTTAAATGTTCTGCTCACATCTAACTCAGCCCTTTTCACCTGATGGTAAAACAACATCAAACCTTTGTGCTGTTAAATCCAGTTTGTTTGTTGTTTTTTTGACACATTTTTAAGTGCTATCACATCTCATGAGATTTCAAAATATTACATTAGATTGTATATAATTTACAAAGTTTGACCAAAACAGCTCCATCCTGATCTTAATTTAAAATGGTACGAAAAGAGCAAGGCCTATTTTTTTCTTTGTTTTGTTTCTCCAGATTTATACTTCCTTTTRTCTGAGACAGTAACAACATGCTCGAGGCAAAGGAATAATTTACTGCACATCTCTTTACCTGGTTCTGTTTGCTCTGGTTGTTAACTTTAGAATCAGCAGTCTTTAGTAGCTGTCAGATTTGTTTTGCCAAGTCAGTAGCTAGATGCTTGTCCCCTGGTGGTGCTTTTATAGAATTAATCAAGAGTGGTTTTGTCTTTCTTACCACCACAAAAGTAGGCCAGATAGTGTGTAGCAAAATCTGTTTGCTTCTCTGTGTGTGTGTCTATAAGTTACATGTCAGTGGTTTCTCTTGGCCTCAGATGGCAAGAAAACAAGCTTTTTATGCCTTGCAGTCACAACAAATTAGCGACTGAATAAGACATTTGGTGTTGCCTGGCCTTCCTCTTGACTGGCTGCTCTGCATGAAGTGAGCTGTCCTTGGCCCTCCACTCTGCTGCGCTGAGAGTGAACATGCATGAAGCCAACTGGCTGTACAATTTGACAGCCTCTCAAGTCAACTGTGAAACACATTAAAGAAGCTGCAAAAGGTCTGTTTAGAAATCTCTTCTTGCAGACCCTTGTTGTTGTTTTTGATTAGATCAGTTTAATTTTTCACTTCAAATGGCTGTCGGGCAGAAAACGCCACTGCGGCTGCTGGTACACAAAAGCAGCTGATGTTGGTTTAAAACGAAAATGAACATGTTTTTGTTTCATGAGAGAGAATTGTACTGCATAAAGTCTACTTCTAAGATGGCTCAATAAAATGTCAGGACTTCAATGTTCATTGATTAAATGATGTCCATGTACACCTTTTAATGTACCTCGTAAGAGGAAACAAGTTCCTCGTTTCTCTGTATCTCTGTGAAATGAGCAGTAAGTACAGGAAGTGTTGGTGTACATGCATGCATGTGGCTGAGCTTGAGCACCTCAGTGCTTTCCTCTTCCCTAGGGAAAGACTCCACAGTGTCACTGCTGCCCACACTCGGTGGCTGAGCAAGGAGGGCCAGGTGGTGGTGCCGAGTGCAGCACACTCAAGCGTGGATGCAGCGCATGCTGACATTTGCCTCCGTTGACTGCTGCAGGGACAGGAAAAATCTGCTTTTCCATATGCTTGTGCTCGTTACAACCCTCCCCTACACCCTCTACTTCCCCACACTGCCCTCTTCTGTCCGCCTCCCCCTCCCTCCCTCCAGTCTCAACCAGATGGCTCCCTGAACATTGTTTACCTTGGGTGGCGGTCCCAGATGTAGAGTGTGTCCATCGGCATCCCTGTTCCTCCCTTTGGTTTTCTTCATTCCTCTGCACTCTTTCATAGCTCAAGTGCCAGTGATGGCTTCTAAATTCAAAAATTCTATGAAGTCAGATGATTTATTATCACTCATCACAAACACAGCAAGTAAGCATCTTGATTTGCATCACTTTGGCTAGTTTATTCACACTTACATAAGCATGTATATTCTTAAACACCTTTCCAGTTTCACACACTAAATCAAACAAATGTTTTTTGTTTKTTTTTTTTTACTTATTGAATCTTCAGTATTTCCCAATCCATGCTTGTTTGCCATGCATTTGTGTGTGCTGACATATGGGAGATCCCTTATGKCTGCATATTGACGATGAAAATGGGGCTCCAGATGTTGCCAGCACAGAGGGCCAGATGCATTTAGTTTCACTGGACAGAGTTCCTCAACAGCATGTCATCTCGACAAGCTGAATCTCACCCTTTTCCTTTCCTACCCTTAAAGGTAGAGTTTTACTGGGCTGAGATTAGTTGGTGAACAGCGTTCATGAGGGAAACACCAGAATGTCTTGTGACTTTCATTTCTCAACTTCCTCGCATGAGTCACAGRGGGGGACAGCCCAGCTGCTTCAGTTTTAAACATATGTACCGGTAAATATTTTGAGAGAAAAGTACATTTTTAGAGTTGTACTGAACTTGTTTAAATGCACCTGAATTATGTTGTGGGCATCTCCAACATGTCCATGAAGCTGTCCGCTGACAAACAACATCAGAAGAAAATGCTTGGATCGAATAGCCTTTTGCTATCTTAATATCAAAAGTGTACTCATTAAGATTAAACCATAAATGTGGAGGCAGTCGCCAAGGTGGGTACAAAGTGAGTAAAGCCAGGTACATCATAGAAAAACAGAAGGAAATTGTGAACAGCTGTGGATAAGAAACTCTGCCAACACAGCCATGCAGCTTACTGATCACTTGGTCGCAACAAAATTTCCTGTATTTTTTTCACAAATTTCCTACAGAGTTTTTAGTTGCTAACCAAGGAGGTTATATAGAACAACTGGAGTGCTCAGAAACCACGTGACCGTGTGATTGGCTGGTGAAGCTAACGGCTAACGTAAAACGGTCAAAAGTCTGGATTTACTATTACTGTACATGTTGATGACAGAGCAGGAAAAAAGGACTGACGATGTAGAAATCATAAAAAATGTTAATAATAATACTGACAAGATTATTATTAATATTTTACAGCTTGTATAATATATCTAATGTTTTAAATAATGTCAGAAAAGCTGTTTGTGTTATGGATTTATTAATAGAAGATAAACAGGAAAATGTGTCATTTCACAACACAAGTCAGCAGATTTGATCTTATTTAGCTCAATGTGATCTGAGCAGAACTGAAGCTAATATAACAGTTTAAAATTAAAATAATCTTATAAAGTCCATGTAATCACTGTTATTTATTGAACTGGTTAGCAGATATTAGCTTGTGGAGCATACAGAGTGTAGCACTGTTGAACCATGTTACAATTTAACACAAACTATTAAATATTACAGCTGATTTGTCCTCTGATTAATATTTAGACCTACAGAGTGTAAAATACTATTATAAATGTCTGATTAATATTTAGACCTACAGAGTGTAAAATAATATTAAAAATGTAAGTATTTTTAGGTTCCTGTTAGAGGAACCTGACCTGTTGAGAAGATGGTTAGCTAATAGAGACAAGTTTCATCCGATAACGGGTATACAGAGAACATTTTCAAAATGACTGCTAAATATTTATAATTCTTATTTTTATGACAGTAAGAAGAAATAATAAATATACTTTATTCATAGCTGAAGTCATTATTTTTCAACTAGCTAAAGTCTAAATTACAGGTTGACTTCAGGTCTGGTTTAGATCATTATTTATAAATTGTATATTTTTCTGCTATATATCTGCTGTTTTACATGACTGTTGAATGAAATTAATATAGTTATTAATTTATTGTAAAAACATGACCGATAATCTGTGAAACAGATCCAGTTCTGCTTGCTGTTTATCTATTAGTTTCTAGAGTGGCTGTGCGCTGTTGTCCTGTTTGTTCTCTGTTTCTGCTCCTCCATGCTGTCACAGACACTAACAGWGGACAGGATGGGCAGGACTCAGTCTAGTGTTCTTATTCAAGTCAATGTTGCTATTTTATTATTATTTATTATTATTTAAAATTATTTATATTATTATTATTAAAAAATTAAAAAATAAAATTAAAAAGTCTATGTTGCTAACCTATCTACAATTGCAGCCCAGCGAGATACCCTTAACTCCAAGACAAGGAAAAAGACATGCACATTATTTTATGTCATCCATAACAGTAAGCTGTAAAACGAAAGCAAAATTAAACCAACTTTTTTTGTCATTAGTCAATGTTTTTATTTGTTCAAGTGCATTTTTCCCCCACAATTGTTACAAAAAAAACATTCTTTTTTTTCAACTTTTTTTTTTTTTTGAAAAGCGTAAACTAGAAGTTGCCAGGAAATGAATAAAACAAACAATGAACATTTCAGTCGTTGTGGCCAGGACACAAGTGATAATGTCCTTGRCTCTAAGGAAAATTGCTTTCTGGGTAGCGGCCAGCAGTAGGGTTACCCATTGCTGGAGGTTGAATAGCAGTGTTAATGAAGGTGTTGTGCACAAGAAGTACTCTATAAACTGAAGAAGTGTGAACACAAGGCCATTTGTACATGGAAGGCAAGTGTCACACTAAAGATGTGGGTTCTTATGATGGTCTATGGCTCAGTAGATTTTCTTCTGTTTGTATGTAAGCAGGTCAGGATTGTGACCTCGCTGCAAGCCTGCTGTGTTGACTGGTCTGTGTGGGTGAAGTGTTTATGGAGTCTTTTTGTGTGTGTGTGTGTGTTTATTCTCAACATTTGCTTTGATTTCTCTACAGCCTTTAGTTCTCAAGGTGCTAACGTAAGTCTCTGTAAGAATTGGCCTTTTTGTATTGATTTTTCTTTTTTTTATTATCACCTCACAGTGGAATAATCTCTAGTTTTCTTAGCATTGGAAATCTCATTCAACTCTGTCATAACATTCATGTCAGCCATCGTAATTCTAAAGGAACTTTTTAAATTAGGTTCATTATTCATCTATTGACAGAATATTTAAAAACACATGAAGATTAATACGATTTCTTTAAATTATTTCTTTACAGTAATGCAGTAGTTCATATATACATAGTACTGTAACCTTTTGTACCTTTTGTACCTCTTTTGACACTGTAGTGCAGTCTTCTCATGACAGTAGTCAACTTTAATTATCTCTTCTTATTTTAGTGAGGATTTTTTTTAACTCGTGCTGGATTGTGATAAAATGTGTGTCTAAGAAATAATAAATGAAAATGTTTTTAATAGAGTTTATCATAATAAATAAATACTAATGATGCATATTTTAAAATTTAATATTTTTCTTTATTTGTTAGGTTATGTGTGTTCTAAATGTTACATAAAATATAATTTGGAAAATGTGATTTGTAATTTTATAAGAATAAATTAAAAGCAATATTTTTTCAACAATAAATACAGACGGAGATTGACCCTAGGCTTGAACCAAGTTTTGAAATTTGCCCCCTCCTGTGTAACTGATTTTGATACCCCAGTATTAGGTCATTGGCTGCTAGATAATTAATTTCAATTTGTATTTGATTGGCATAATTGTGGTGAGCAGAACAATTACAGAAAATGGAAAAATATCACTGCTCACAATACTGTACCTACAATTTTACAAACTAAATTGCCATCTTAATAAAATATTCATATTTTCATTCTGCTCGGTATGTTTTTTTTTCCAAATATAACTACTTTTTCATCATTTTTACCTAACCCTGTTTTTGATATTAAAATTATAAAAAGTAAATACAACAAAATGTTTGTGTGACCTTGTCTGCACTTTGTTTTCTGAATCCTAGTGTGATAAAATACACTTTATTTTTCCAGCCACTCACACATGAACCTCACACGTTATTGAGTCCTAAAAGTTTGGACTTTCTTGTCAGCTGCTGGCATGTAATCAGCTCCCACAGCTCCAGTACCTACTGTAGTTGTTCTCCTGTTTTATGCTCTGTTAGAGTTTAACCATCTGTGTCGATGTTTTTGTTGAAGGTTAGTTTTCATTGGTCATTGGGAGTAACAGCTGTCTTTGGAGAGCAGTGTCTTCAACCCCAGCCCCCACTCCTCCCTCACTAACCAGCAGAAACTCAAACAGCTGTCATCTGCTTTCCCAAATGACCCAGCTCTCCATCCAGCTGCCATGCCAGCTCCCTACTCCCAGCTCCAGTCTCATTTTAAGGCACAGTCCTTTCTTTTGGCATTGTGCCTCAATCACAGTTAACAAGAAGTAGCAAAAAAAAAAGGAGACAAAAATGTCAGTGTCATTCTCAAATCGACCACCATCCCAACTGCTGCAAATTTGATTTCAATCTTATAAAATGTAGCCTTAAAGGAAAAATCAAGTGTGTGATTTTGAGAGGGCCCCACTTTTAATTGTAAGGACATTACCTGCAGCCCTACGATGTGGCTGATAAAAAATACGTGTCCTTTTGTCTGTGTGATTTCTAGCTGTTTCACCCAAGATAATGAAACTGCGAGAAGAAGCRTCAGATTATTCCGACCCATCCAGAGGAAAGGTTTCAGTGCTGAACAGCACTTTGGTCCCTGTTAAAGGAATAACCAACCTTGGAAACACCTGCTTCTTCAATGCTGTCATGCAGGTAGGTAAAGTCATTGTGTGAATGCCATCAAGCTTTCACTGTTGAGATCATGTTTGCTTCCGGACGTATTTCGGCACGGATCTTGTTCTGCARTTTTTGTGTTATATCAACAAATTACTGTATATATCAAAACGTTCAGCTCCTTCAGGACATTCCAGCTATGACTTTTGGTATTTCAGCAATTTATAATTTTTTGAGATATGATGACATTTAAGGCCATGTTTTTCTCATTGGAAAATAAATGGAGTTTTCAAAATCCTTTAAATGTTCATAAATCTTTACTGTACTTATACCTTTTTCTGGTTCTGCTTTTTTTAAAACTCATTTCAGCTTCTATCGGTTTCTATTTTGATGATTTGCTGTTTTCTGTTTGTAAGATAATTTACCTTTTTTCAGCTAAATTCACCTTTATGTGATAATTTCCACTTCTTACTGCTTAATTCAGCAAATGCGCTCTTTGTCTGTGTTATAATTTCAGCTACTTTTAAATCTATTTTTAGACATTTCAGTTTTTTTAGGGGTTAGGTGCCAATTTCCTTAATTTTGGGAGATTGGCCGATCCTTAGATAAGATCGATAGAGAAGATTGTTAGGCTTTTCTACCTCCACAAAGTTCTGAAAATCAGCCACTATCCTCTTTTGCTCTGCTCTGCTAATATCCAGTTAAAACAAGTTTGGATTGTTTCAAGGGTATTGTTCAATGTATTTCAGTAAAATAACATTTGAACATTGAAGTTGTTAGTATTATTATTGTTGTTATTGTTATTGTTACTGTATAACATCTGACAGTGTCAGCTATTTAAAAAATCAGTATCGGCCAAAATCGGAATCGGCAGGTCAGAATTTTTAATGATCCTCCGATCATTAAAGATTGGCAAGAAAACTGGAATCAATGCCCCCCTATTTCTTTTTTTAGCAAGTCAGCAAAAATCTTTCAGCATTAAGCAATCACACTGCAATTTTAAAGAACTGCAAATTCTCTAGGTATTGCAGTAATTATTGACTAAAAAACTGCATGTTCTTATGCCTTATGTCCTTATAAATACAGCCTCGTTCTACAAGCCCAGTCCTCAGTAAAGCAGCATCTGTTCATACAGCGACTGAGTGTAAGCAGGTCATGTTGTGTAGAATATTCAGTGCAGCACTAAATACAGAGCTGGCTTCAGCACGTTYACCTGCATAAACATGAGAGGCTCTCAGTTGGTTCAGAGCATGTTGACAACATAACAGAGTTATAGAGCCTCCTCCGTCTTTCTCTGGTCATGTCATGGTGACTGCAAACTGACGTGCCTCTTCAACAATGAAGCTGTTTTTTTTCCGCCATTTTGTTAATCACCCTCAGGGTCTTCTTCGTTGATTGAAATTCGAGTGAGCGCGCTTTGCATTCTCCCCCCCGCCCCCTCCCTGTCTGTTTGTATTGTCTCCTTGAAAATTGCAATCTTTTTGGTGAAAACACATAATTGTCAGAGGATGAGCTGTGTCTGTATTCACAATGCCAGCGTCATTGTGTGTTTTCCATAGCAACAGTTTTTATTGGCAAAATGTGACAAAACAAATATCTCTTGAAGGGAAAGGAGATGGTGCTTCTGTAACGTGAAGGTACAATGATTGTTTCAGGCCAACTGCGCCAAGGATCCTTCTTTATAATGAAAATCTAAAAATCATAGATAATTTTTAAATTCTCTTTCATCAATAATGAGTTCACCAGAAGTTTATAAACTCCACTAAAATGGGCATAGCAGTTCACACAGGTATTATATTGGAGCTTTTTAAATATCCACAAGCAAAGTTAAAATCATTTTTTGTCTTTTATTGTTCACACATTTACTGCATGTCCCTCCATTATTCTGAAAATTTTGATTGATATTACACATTGTATTCAGCCRGTTAAACATTTGTTTCTGTAACTGAATCAGTGAATCAGTCTCAAAATCTGTCCTCTTTGTACAGAACCTGTCACAAGCACACATGCTCATTGACCTGATCCAGGAAGTGAAGGAGAAAGGCTACAAGCTGAAGATCTGTCCACCTGTTGAGACAAACCTGGTACAGTATGCTCCAGTTGATTCTTCAGTTTTCTAAATTAAACTAAAAATATAAATGGCAAATATAGACTGTGAACAATTGAAATGTTTTTAATAAAAAAACACTTAATAAAAACAAAAATATAAACAAAATAAGATACTTGTTTGTAGGAAAAGGCTAATTTGAGTCATTCAAAGGGAAAGTTTAAATCTTATAAATTTTCAGATAATGTACCTGTTTTTCTGAGTTTGACCAATAAAACAAACTAATCTAAATAAGCAAATGGAGAACTACTTCCTTGTTGATGCATAAAATATGGTTTACTGTCACTCTGCTTTTTTATTCCATTATTGACACACCTATCCTGCTCTAACTTTGGGAACTATACTTTGAATTTGACTCTTCTTGTTACAGAATCCTCTAACAGTCACACTGCCCAGCCCAGAGCCCCTGACTTCAGCCATGATTCACTTCCTGCAGAGCATGAGGGAGCCAGGAAAAGGCCCTGTAAATCCAAAAACCCTCTTCAACCAGCTCTGCCAAAAGTAAGATTCAACCCTTTTTATTTCTCACTACGAAACAAACATTTCTCGTTTTTCTAATGCTTGAATGTATTTATCAATTCTGAGCTCACCTGTACACATGAGATCTAGGACTGTGCTTTATCATACTACTCATGTCTTTTGATGTCACAATACCTTTATGTACCCTAATATACACAACGCATCAGAAGAGGGTCCACATCATTTGCACTCCAACACAAATAGTAATGCAGATTGGAAAACAGAGTTTACACATCATTTTAACCTGCATATCAAAAATTGCATTCACTAGATGTTAGGGCTGGGCAAAAAAACAATAAATATATATAGTTRTAAATGATATATCAAAAGAAAATATGTTCAATAGAAATATTGATAGTTTTGTTGAACTCCAAACCAGAACTACACAGCATTCTAGCCCAGTTAAGAAAGGTTGGTGGCCTCCACTAACTCCCTCACTCTTTGGTAAGCTAGCAACATCTTATTGAGTAGCATGTTTATGTTTCGCCATCGTACCTCGTAACTGCTCAAAAAGAAAAMATAAGGAAGGAAAGAAGAAAATGAGTAGGTCTGGGTATCATGGCCAATTCTCTAAATCGATTCAATTTCGATTCATAAGGTTCTGAATTGATTAATCATGATTTGATTTACAAATTTGCAAAACACATATTCACTTTATTTTTTCTCTTCACCGTAAACAACAGGTTTTAAGGGCAAACTTGTAAATTGGACAATTTAATCTTGAAACAAAACTGTCTCGAGTTTCAAAGGTTTAAAATTCAAAAGGAATTGCAGGTGACAGTGTTGTTGATTTCATTAATTTGTAAGAAACTAAGAATAATTTTCTTGATAAATAAGAAGTGACGGTAATAAGGTTGCTGGAGAAGGGGTGGGCTAATATAAGTATACTTCTGTAAATACAATGAAAATTGTATATTTGTAATGTTTCTGTTACCTTCTGTTGTGTTCAATAAAACTTATTAACTAAAAATAAATGATACAACTACAACATTTYGTCACTGAATTTCATCAAGACGTTTCTTAAAGTTTAAATTTGAATAAGATTTTGTTAGAATGTCATTTTTCATTCATTTATACATGCCAGGGAGAATGGTTTCAGTCAGATGTTTACATAAGGTAGTTTTGGCTCGAAGTCTGCTTCGTTGTCTGTTACTGTGTAAGAGCGCAAATCTTTGCAAACAAAAGTTGCCATGGTCTCTGTTATCGTTAAGTCCTGCAGAGAGTCGGCTGGTAATGTTAGTGATTCCTTTACTTAGTTTCTTTTGTTTTGCCCCAGACAACTTGTAATCAGAACGTTGGCGCTGAACATCAACCGGATGTAAATAAATGGCAAGCCAAGAGTGACACAAAATACAGAAATGCGCCTCAGCTTCATCACACACAAGACACAATGGGGAAAGTCGATCTCATGCCCTATGAATCGATTTTACCAAATTTAGCTTAAATCTATCCAATATTGATTATTTTTCCTTTTTTTACCCAGCGCTAAAAATGAGTGCAACAACTGGAGAGGAAATTGAGGACAAAAGAGGAAAGATACTGGTCCTTATTTCAACTACTGTAGTTAAAATAAAAAATAAATAAAACAACAATTATCAGTATTGACTAATATGAAACCTTTATATTGTGGTCAGGGCTGATAGTACTCCGGCACTGTGCCGGATTTCCGGCTTTCCTCCAGGGGGAAAAAAAAGAATCATACCTGTACGACTAAATATTTAACAGCCATTTCTCTGGGCCATCAGATGAGCAGATTTCACTTTAAACACACTAGACAGGCCTACTAGCCAATCAGAAATCAGATGGAGGCGGGACTTGGACATCGACAAAACTTTGATTCAAATCCAGCAGAAGCTGGAGCGGTGCTCAAATTGAATTTCTTTGTTAGAACAAGTATGAAAAATTACTGGAAACGATATTGAAGCTGGCAGATTTTTAAAAACCAGCTGTCAGAGAAGAAAAACCAGCGGAAAGATATTTATTGATTTCTCCACCGAGAGACGAGCCTCGCAGATGATGGATGCTAACGTTAGCAGAACAGCAGCAGACAGGGGGAAGAGAGGCAGGYGTGGCTTTGATCACAGTGCCCCAGGAAACAACATCTGACCAACAGGTGCGTGTTTACTGAGAGAAACTGAGTCAGGTGTTGTGACAAAAGTTCAGGCTCAGGATTTTTTTCCACTATCACTCCTGATTGTGGTACATTTTTCTGCCATATCGCCCAGACCACTCAGATCAAACAACAAGAGCATCACCTCAACTGTATGGCTGATACAAACAGAAAAAAAGATGCTTCTGTCCCAAGACCAGAATTTATTTTGTTGTCATGTTTGGGTCATGCACACCGATAATGAGGGGACCCAGTGAGGGTTAGAGCAGTGTGTGGAAGCTGCTATATTACTGAAGGGATTTTACCACAAAATGACAGACCTCCAACAGAACAGTGTCTTTTAAAATGTGCAAAAAAAAAAAAAAAACACACAAAGAACTGTTTCCACTAAAAGAAATTTGATTCACCATTTGAAGAAAAAAAGACATGTCAGGTGGAGACACAAGCAGTTGCACATGTGGTGTGAAGGTTAAAAATACAAAAGCACAGGAGCATTAATCATTGGGTTAAACTTTGAATGATTGGAGGTTTATAACAAAACAAAATACTGTTGTTGTTACTTGTTGTTTGGCCAAATTGTAGAAGCCTCCCAGATGCAATTTATTTTGCTTCTCTTCGTTTACAATTTCATTTCATTTCATTTCATTTAAGAAATGAGTTAAATTTCAATAGGTGACTGTGTATTTTCTGATTATTGAAGAGTCAGAACATTAAATTACTTCAATGTTTATTAAATATTTGCTTAGACAGTTCTATTTTACTGAAGATCTTGTTAGAAAACACCTTAATGTTTGAACTCAAAAGCAACTTATTAATACAGTAAAGAGTTGCTGTTGCAGAAGCCTTGTAGCAATAAATTCACATTATGCAAAAATGAAAGATAAAATACATTTATTTTCACAAATTAATGCTACCACACATAAGCTAAAATCACAGATAAATTATTTATTTGTTTTTGTGAATTAATATTATTTTTCGGGTGTTTGGCTCATCCCTCGGGGGTATCTCAAGAAACCCTCAACAAAAAAGTAAAATTGTGCTTATTGATTTACTGAGTAACTTATTGGCCATTATGTGAAATAAACACCTCACATGTTAACTTAAGCACCAAATGGCAAAGTTTTTATTAGTTGAATGTTGATGAACTTTAAATATTTTCACTCTATCAGACTATGGTTCTGTTGTTACAAGGCTGACATATTCTATATTTATTTCAAATTAAATGAATGCACTAGTGAACATTTTTAACCAGCCAGAGTCAGACAGTACCTGGTTCCATCACAGTTCCTTTCACACACTCCAACCTCAGAACTTACAAACCAATCTACATCTTATCAAATGTCTAGCAGCAGCTAAATATTTGTTGCGCTTCTGTTACATGCCTCAGTGCTGTTCCACCTGTGTCATATTTGATCCAGATCCAGGTCTAACAATGTGTATGACAGGAACACACACACACACAGCTTGGCATTGTGTGATGTGAACAGTGGCGTTCTCTTTTATGAACAGTGTGACTATCTGGTTGGCTGACTTTGTGATGGAGCATGGTGCACTGCTGGTTGGGTTCACCCTCATTATGTGTACGAGGTAGGGGGGTTGTCTTGCACTGTTTAGTAGTGCAGGTGGGTAAACAGGGCATTTAATGTTGGATGACTGCGTGTTTCTCTGGTGCAGCTTTGACAGTTATTCTGGTACCTAGCTGACATCAGACAGACTGCTACATGTGCTCTTGTGTTGTGAGTGTGCGTACATGAACTGCCACCTCACCATGCACCACTTTGGTCTGCAACACACATGCAGGCAATTGTGCATTCAAACGTCAAGCATTGCCCACACCTTAATGCACTCATGTCTGGTTTTAGGCAGGACACCTATTAAACACATCTAAAGTTTATGACATGTACTTTAAAAGGTAGGTGAACTAGTTTGAACAGTAAACCTCATTTGATAGACATTTGCTTCAGCTATAAAAATAAGACCTTAAAAATACTGTAGGCTGTTGAGTTTTTATAAAAAAAAAAAAAAAAAAGAATGTCACGTTGACATAGCCATTATGTTACTTCAAATGACACATACCAGTTATCTGGTACGATCTCCATCCAGCTTAAACGTTAACTTTGAACAATGTAACTAAAAATGAGGAAGAACATATGGATGAAGAGGAAAGTTGGACAAGCAGTTTGTATTTTTGCTGCTTGAAAATGGTAGCCCAAATGGAGAGCATATACTACAGAGCTCCACCTTGTATCACAAGCTGTTTCCGACAGGCTTTAGGATCAAAACACGTTTTCATATATATTATATATACTGTATTATACTGTATATTACTGTTGGCAGCACGGTGGCTCAGTTGGTAGAACAAGGTCGCTAGATCAAATCCCAGCCTGGGGATATTTCTGGGTAGAGTTTGCATGTTCTCGCTGTGCATGTGTGGGTTTTCTCCAGGTACTCCGTCTTCCTCCCACAGATTGTTAAGTTAATTGGTATGTAAACTCTAAATTGTCCCTAGGTGTAGTAAGAGAGTGAATGGTTGTTTTTCTCTGTGTGGCCTGTGATGGACTGGAGACATGTCCAGTGTGTACCCTACCCCTCGTGCTGTGACTGCTAGATAATAAAAATTTACAAATATTTGTGTCACTCCATCCATCCATCTATCCATTAGGGTTGGGCATAATCGTATCGTGTGCGATTAATCGTCAGAAAAACATTAATCGATTATTTTTTGGCACTTGACGATTAATATGATTAATGCAACCAGGCAGAGTCCACTCTGTGCTCCTCCCTGCTTCAAATATGACAAACATAAAAAAAGGTTCTGTGATTTATTTATCTATCAACACAATTTAAAAATTGATGTATAGCCTGAAGTCTGTGATTTTGACACAATTTGGAACAGATTTTTTGAAAATCAAATCTTTCCCACTAAATTGGTCATGTGACCAGGACATAAAGGTGTCCAGGGACTCCAGGGGGTTAATCGTCTAATTAATCGTTCTCGGCTAAATACCACAATTAATCGTGATTATTTTTATTGCCGATATTGCCCAGCCCTACTATCCATCCATCCATCCATCCATCCATCCATCCATCCATCCATCCATCCATGTATGTGCTGGAGCCTATTCAAACTGAAACTTTGTTCCACTGGATAACAGATCTTAGCTTTCACATTAGAGCCAAAGCTAAAATATATGGCATTGGCTCTTAAAAGAATTGCCACATCTTCTCTGCCATTGGAAAACAGCGTCTTTTGCTGATGCTATTGAAAGTTTTGAGTTTCTGCTACCCCCCAGGTGCTGCCAATCAGGTGCCCAGTATACGATTTGTTGCCAAGAAGCATTGTTACAATAAAAAAAATAATCTACCAAACACAAATTACCTTACTTTTTTGCTGTTTGCTTTATTAGAAATAGCTTTTTGTTTTTCAACTCAAAATTTTGTATTTTCACTGAAATAAAAATTTGCAATAATCTATTTAAAGGGATCCCCGATTAGTTGTAACATTAGACTTTATTTAATAAACATACATTTTAACTGTAAAATAAAGACTGTAAAATACTGTAGGCTGTTTAGTTTTTATC
>NW_013952655.1:29202-33950 GCF_001266775.1 Austrofundulus limnaeus | reverse complement strand
CTGAGTCATTTCTACCTTCTCCTCTCTGTCAATGCTCTCTGGTTTCATTTAAAAGAGTCAATCATCAGATATTGTCCAAGATTAACCTTCAGGGTGAATGTAGCTTGCTAGCAGCCTTGCACTGAGGACCTGTCCACGTCATCATTTACCCAGAATGCTTTGTGTATAAATAAAATGGCCCCGTCCGTGTTAAAATATGTTTTTGAAAATTATAAAAACTAAACAGCCTACAATATTTTTAGTCTTTGTTTTACAGTTAAAATATATGTTTATCAAATAAAGCCTAATGTTACAACTAATCGGGGATCCCTTTAAGAAATTACTTACCGGTAATTGACCTTGTTTGCTTTTTTGTTGGCTTACTATTTAATCTATACATGTAAAATCAGATGTTATTTCCTCTTTGATTCCTTAAACAGTGCACTTATTCTTGAAAATTAAAATATACACTGAAGATTTGATTGTTTGCTACTTTCTGTTATCCACAAACATGTGGTGCCTGTAGTATTCAAAATATCCTGAGCCTCTTTCTATTAAAGACTCCTTCACTGATCAACTTGTGTACATTTTGTCAGGTCTAAAGCTTGGCAAGGTTAAGACCAGCTTTAGTTTATTAGGATTTTTTTTAATTGTGACTTTTTTACAACAGCAGCACTGTCATCTTTACCACTCTTTTCTCTCAAAGATAGGCTCATTTGCCTTTGACCCGTGAGGACAGACATCTCATTTCTGTACACCCCCCCCCCCCCATTGTCTTTCCCAGTAATGTTTGTGATGTCAAGCAGCTGAAAAAGACTTATTGGCTCCAGTTGAGGATTGTAGCTTTGTTGATCTTTATGTATGGTTTTGCACATGGGTTCATATGGATTCGATCCCAACCAGCTGAGTTCCCTACAGACTGCCTCTTCATCCTCCTGCCAGAGAAAGATGTCTGGTCTGATTCTCAACCAGAGCCAAACTGTGTGTCAGATGGTCAATACCACACACTGTACCTGGTGCCAGTGAGGGTCCCAGCTTGTATTCAGTACACGACAAATCTAATAAGCAGCTAGCTGGAAGTTGGTGGCAACACATGGGAGGATGACATTTAATTGGGGATTTAGGCATGGATTTCTCTTCTATGTACTGAAATTCCAAAAATAAGAATAAGGACCTATTTTCCCCTCAAAAATAAAATTGTACATTTGTATCTTGGCATATACTCTGCATCTGAAATATACGCTCAACAAAACAAGGCACAAACGGGTATTCATTTACATCTGCTTCTTTCAAAAACTAGTTAAATTGTTAAGTAGAGGTGCACCAATAAATCAGCCAGACAATTTATTATTTAATTTATGACACCCATTTCCTTAATTTTTTCATCTACCTCCACAAAGTTCTGAAAATCAGCCACTGTTCCCTTTTCCTCTGTTGTGAGCACTACCTAATGTCCAGTTAAAACAAGTTTGTATTGTTTCAAGAGTATTGTTCAATGTTTTTTAATAAAATAAGATGGGAGCATTGCAGCTGTATTGTGACCTTATAACTCCTGACAGTGTCAGTTATTTAAAAAAAATTGTACCGGCTAAAATTGAAATCAGCAGTTCAGATTTTTTAAAGATCTGTGATCAGACAAAAACTGCAGTCAGTGCACCACATTGGTTCTGGACACCTTATTTGTCTTACACACATGAAAAGCCCACTGGCTCCCTTCACTGTGGATCTACTGTGATACATGTCCACACACTGATCTCTGTTAAACATTGTTAGGAAATAAGCTTTGTGTGAAGCTTTTCATCCATAATGGAAATAACCTGCTGGCAACAATGAATCTCATCTTGTGTTGACATTCTAGTCCCAACAATACAGACATGAGCACACACAGTCTACACACTTTTATAGATGAAACAAATAATTAGAAATGGTATGAAATGATAAGCATACAGGTTTGTGTATGTACTTATGTTCCATTACTACTTATATTCTGGCAAACAAGTATAAACAAGAACATAATTCATAATACGTCTAAATTGATCAAATCAAAGTTTTTTAATACAGTATAGCAGACTTAAAATCAGCTAACTTTAGCCAAAGTGCTCCATACAAAAGCAACAGAAATACTTCAAAAGCCAAAACATTTAAAAACARAAGACAAAGTAAAAAAAAAGTTCATGGAGAAAAAAAAGCCAATTCTGGTGCTGTTTTAAAAGCTAGTGAACTTGAAAACCCCAGGAGTTAACTAAAGTGTGACATTAAGTAAACAAAAAATAGCTCATTGCTTGTGACAGTTGGCTTTCAAATGATATTGCTTTTGAATCATGATACAAAATGTTTCAACAGTGTGTAGACATACAGTATATATAATCCCACATGTAACTGACTTTAGAAAACATAGAAAAGGCCAGATCTTAGTTATTAACATTGCATTGCATACATTTACAGTAACTGTGTTTTGTTGAAAAGCCATTTTATTAATACAGCATTTCTTCTGTATTGTAAATATGTTGATAAGAATTGTATCAAACCAAAATGCTTATTTTAAAATTAGGAAACACAAGTTGTATATTATTGAAATCGGCTATTAAATTAATGAAAATGCAGTTTTTGGTAGTAAATGGAAAGTATTCATTGAGAAAACTTTTTGTTGTATTTGTTTTAAAATATCAAATCAATCAGCCGTGTTTTTTTCTTTAAGATGTTTCAAAACATTATAGATGATTCAGGCACATCTATAGTTTTTGTCTTTGTGTGAGTAAAGGATTAGTGTGTTAAGTGTGTATGAGCATTGTGTTGTTCTTACATGTCTGTGTTCGAGGGGGGAGCTTGTGTGGCCTTGTGTCTGGTACTAACTCATCCGGCTATTAATTGTGTTAGCACCGCAGCTGTTTGCATCGGCCAGATTGAGAGCAGCGCTACAGGGCCCTTCTGCTTCTCTCCACTGGGATGAGCTTCCACACCTCCTCATTCCGACTGATCCCAACCGTGCTTTTCATTTGCTCTTTATCTGGCTTGATATTGTCTTTTATTGCTACTCATTGATTTAGTCACTTACGTGATTTATATTTCTCTTTCTTTTACTCATGTTAAGTACTTTGACACACTTGTTAGGATAATGCTTCCTAAACATTTTAACTTCTGACCCCAAAATAATATTAACCAACACTTTCCACCACAACTATCCTTGGTTGAACCACACAAACATTGCAAAAAGAAGTAAACAAATGAGGACACAATGACAAGTCACTTGCTGTAGCTTAAATTTGTATTATTCTACTTCTTCCCTTTTTATGATTATTGTTTTTATCTTTTGCAATAAAAATATGCTGGGAGATTTTTTTCTATTAAAAGCATTTCACTCCCACAGATTTAGGACCCACTGTTGTAGTAGATAAGTTCTTTAATCATGAACTGGTAAACTTATATGAGCTCAAGTTAACTATAATCCCCCACCTAGTGTGTTCACACAATGAGTTTGTGTTTATATCAATATGTAAGGAGATAAGACACTTGTGGCCTCTTCAAACTTGAAGGTTATAATTTGTGTTTCTAACATTTGTGCTATAATTTTTCCCCCCAATGCAATATAAAATGGAAATTATTTTTAGCATATTTCCAAAGTCACTTAAAAAGTAGGCAACTTCWATGCAAATTGCTCTTTTTGAGAATAATTATGAAAAGCTTGTATTTTATTGATGAAAGAGAAAATGCTGTGGCAAGTTTTGCGAACTCTTGGATTGTTCATTGTTGTGTGCTATGTCAGAGAATTAAAAACAATAGACCAGCTACCAAAGATGAAATGTTTGTATCTTTATTGAATTTGTACTGYATGGACATGAAGTATCAGCAAAGCTTATCTAATAGTTCTCTAGAGGTTATTCCGCCACCATAACCCCACCCTCCAAATACCCTCAGCATTCGTCTGATGCTTTTCCAACCAGAAACGTGTCCTCTATTCAGTGAGTGTCATGCCTATCCTACAAACCTGTGCTTTGGTTATGTGGCTAGCTTGGCCCAACAGGTTTTCATGACTCCAGCCTTAGCTGCCCATCTGCCCCTGGCATCTGTACACACATCTGCTTCACCGTGGACTGCCAAGCGAAGGACTCAAGGAGAGCCTCCCCTCTATCTGCTCTTGTATTAATGGTGGAGGACAGTTCTTCTTGCTTTTCTGACAGAAGGTTCAGCAGAAAGCCTGTTTGGTTTAATTATGACTCAATGACAGTTCACTCATCATTATTCATTTGCAGCTATTGTGCTATATATTAAAAAGAAAATGTTTTCCATCCATCCATTATCTTTTACTTGCTTCTTCCTTTCAGAGTCATGGGGGTCACTGGTGCCCATATCCAGCAGTGACTCTGGGAGGGGCAGGAGACAACCTGGACAGGTCACAAGTCCATCACAGTGCCACATAGAGACAAACAACCATTCTTTCTCTCATTTATACCTAGGAAATTCAATTTACCAATAAACCTGACATCCATTTTTTGGTCTGTGGGAGGAAGCCGGAGTACCCAGAAAAAATCCATGCATGCATGGAGAGAACATGCAAACTTTACCCAGAAAGGTCCCCAACTGGAATTCAGTACAGCAACCTTCCTGCTGCGAAGCATCAGCTTTACCAACTGAGCCACCATGCTGCCCACAAAAAAGTTCTATAAAATAAAATCATAGTAGATGGAAAATGTTAACCAAAATAAATTATTTGTTGCAAATCTGTGCAAACTTTTTAAATAATAAAGTCATATGTAGTAAATATATATATA
>NW_013952655.1:19660-27878 GCF_001266775.1 Austrofundulus limnaeus | reverse complement strand
CAGTTGGACAGGTGTACCTAATAAAGTGGCCGGTGAGTGTATATATCATTGTTTAATTTGGACACAGTTCATATATTTGTACATAATCAGTAACATGAGACATTTTCAAGCAAACAGATTTATGTAATGATTGTAGAGTTTTTTTTTCCCTGTTTTGTAAAGGCACAATATAAGCTTTTCTCTCATGTAACAA
This sequence comes from Austrofundulus limnaeus, assembly GCF_001266775.1. Lineage (NCBI taxonomy): Eukaryota > Metazoa > Chordata > Actinopteri > Cyprinodontiformes > Rivulidae > Austrofundulus > Austrofundulus limnaeus. The sequence goes on along the minus strand of NW_013952655.1, from coordinate 27,685 downwards.
TATGATTATTGTTGTTCAGTTTACACCTGTTGAGCTGCATGAATTCAAACTGCACACAATGATGTGTTTCAATCAGGACGTTTGGCTTTTAGTCAAGAGTCTTTTTGTTTATTCCACTGTGATTCTTCTGTGAGAGAAATATAAAATATGTGTACTAYAGAGGAGGATCTTTATTTTACAGCAGTGAATATTATAAAATGGTAAGCCTGCTTCTTTAGAGAATATCCTGATTCATCTCAGTAATCCTGGTAGAAAATCTAAAAACAGTTGAGTAGGTCTGCTGGACAATTTATTCTTTGTTGAAAAAAAACATTTTGTTTCCTCTCCAAGAAAATTCTTCAGTCTGAGGAGTTACAGGGAAGTTCAGCCTTRTAAGCAGTGTCTCCACAGAGTGGACTGACAGGTTTAACGATGACAATCAAAACTGTTTGTTCACATGCAAAAGAGGACCCTCAGCCTAATGTTTGATCATTCGTGCCCTGATCATCGCTTGTTGTTCACAGAACCATCAGCTTAACAACTGACTATTAGTGCCCTGATTTTTANTTGTTGTTAACAGAGGACCATCAGCCTAATGACTGATCATTAGTGCCCTGATTACCGGGTATTGCTTGATGTTCACAGAGGACCATCAACTGATAGACTGATCGTTAGTACCCTGATTATTGCTTGTTGTTCACAGAGGACCATCAGCCTTACAATTGATCATTAGTGCCCTGATTATCACTTGTTGTTCACAGAGGACCATCAGCCTAACGATTATTAGGCTGATTGTCCTCTGTGTGCCAACAGTTGAGTCTTTGTTAAATGTTGAAGATGGTCTCCCACCACAATACTGTTTGTTTTCTTATTCTGTAGTTTCTTTTCACTTTTTGACTTTGTTTTACTTTTTCTTAATTAGTTTTGTATTTTTATTTTGTTGCAGAGCTCCACGCTTTAAGGGCTACCAACAACAAGACAGTCAGGAACTTCTACACTACTTGCTGGACTCCATACGTGTAGAAGAAACWAAAGTAAGTTTACATAAATATTAAGTACTTGACTATAAATATAAATCAATATCAGGTATAAATCATTAGATAGCTGATTTAAAGCAAAAGAATTTGACACATAAATGCACAATTCAGTGTTTTGAAARTCTGTAAACTTTTTTAGTTTCAAACAAAAAAAAGATTTGAATAATAATGGCTACATTTTTCACACATACACAAACACATCTAAATTTCCTTTATTATTATTTTTTGTTTGTTTGTTTTACTTCAGCTCAGCTTGCTCAGCTACCACCCATAGTCAAACATCAGCTATGRAGATGAGACACATAAAAGTAAAATTCAGTTCTTTAAACTGTTCAAACAATTATGGATCACTTTCTCATTGTAAATCAGATTAAAGTGTTTCCAAAATCAAACTATTTAGAAGCACAAGAAATGAACAAGTTCTTAAAATATTGGAATTTTAAACCATTTGAGCTGTTCTTGTGCAGACATCACCCTATCACTGATATGGGTGTATAAACTGTCATGTGAGTATTTATGAGTTGAGAGTAAATCCAGTTTTAGATGTCAAATTTAGGCTCAAGTTGCCTTGATTTCAAACACTCCTAATTCTAAATGAATAAAAACAACTACACAGTGTCAAAAGCACTGCTATGCTAAAAAAAAGCTAATACTACTACTAATAAAAAAAGGTTATAATGTCAGCCTCATTAGTACATTTTATTGCATAATGTTTAGCATTTTGAAAACTTATCACATAGAACAATGAAAGTCCAGCCTTTTTCTCTTCTAGTGTTTCTCATTGCCAGTTGTCATGTGTAAGCCTTATGGTGCCATGTTTTTGGCACGTAGCCTCCCCCCACCTTTCTCAGGGCAATTAGGAGACCCCACAGCAGCTCTTTGGAGTGCCCACCAGTGACTGCATGAACCAAGGAGGAGAAGTTAGCGGGTGTGTTTAGTGGGCAGCCTCGGGCCTAGGAGGGGCCACAGGATGGGCTCCCCTCCTTCTATTCAAACTTGTGAACACTAACAGTTGTGCCACTTAGGGGACTTGCAAGTGGCACTACCGGCATCATTGTGTGATCTTGGGAAACCCACAGCTGCTGAATGAGCTCCAGGGCTGCTCTATTGTGCTTGAGGGTCCCCCCCTCACACACACACACCCCAGAGTCCCGCACACACTCGCACACAAATACACACAATCATCACCCAGTCTCAATCAAATCAAAGAAGTAAAGAGGGAGGGTGTWTGGGCTCCTCCATTCACTCAGAAAACCATTTCTACAACAAAAACTGGCATTTCAACACTAGATTGTTGAATATTTGTTTAAATGAGCACATTATTCCMGTTACTTTTATAACCACTAAATATAACAATTAAATTTGCAATATGAGTAATTTTACTTTTTTCAACAATGACACAAACATTACGTTTTCAACAAACTTGTAAATTCACACCTGAAAGAAATTCATTTTTCTTTGAGGTGTTTGTGAAGTAAATGCCCATCTGTACAAGTGATAGGTACTGTGTGTATGTGTATGTGTATGTGTGTGTGTGTGTGTGTGTGTATGTGTGTGTGTGCGTGCGAGCGTGCGTGTGTCCTTAAGCGGCCGGTTCTTTTTCTTTGTCAGTAACCTTTAAGTGCTCTAAGTGTTTGTGTTGATTGGCCATTAGTATCTGAGATCTTAATATGCAAATCTGAGCTCAGTCAATTATCACCAATTAGTTGAGTTGGTAGGTATTCCACTCTCCTTTTTGCCTTGTCTTCATTTTATTATTAGCCCCCTGCACTCTAGTACTAGCAACCCTCTGCATGCCCCGACACCCCCTTCCTGTGACCCATCGTCTCTGGGACAGTGCACCCTTTTATTTGGGGGTGGGGGGGGGTTACTGGTAATTAATTAGTTGGCGACCCACAGCCTGGTTTGACTTTGCAGACTGAGTGGGTTGCAGACTGGCCAGACTGGGATTAACAGAGCTTTTTGACCTAAATAGCCAGTGCGGTGCGTGGGTCTCTGGACAATGGGGGTTGATTGGTCCTGACTCAGACGTAGACCACGGCCAATTATCTATTGATTGGTGCTTTACAGTGGCTGTGTCTCTTCACAGCTCTCACACCAACACACTCACTGACCACGTCGCCTTCAATGAGGAGTCCCTGTGGAGAATTCACACACACACACACACACACACACACACACACACACACACACACAGTTAATTGAGAGGTTTACATGGTAACATATTTAGACAAGCACAATAATTATTTTACACTAATGATGCTTTTAATAGGTATACCTGTCAAACTCAGCTGCAGGCTAGATTGTGCTATCTCACTAATGGCTGTTTTAAAGAGAGCTGAAGAACCTCCCCCATTCCAAAAAGACCCACGCACTTTTAGTTACATAATTTATATAATTAATGTGCATCTATTCACCCCTTATCATTCTAGCATTTCCCTTTTTTTTTTTTTGTCTGCAGAGGGTGAAGGCTGCCATTTTAAAAGCTTTCAACAATCCTACAGAGAAGACAGCAGATGAGGASACTAAACGCCAAGTCAAAGGTTGCTGCAAACACAACAGCACACACAAATTATAGAGCTTTAGTCCCACCTTGTGTTGGTTTGTGGTAACACTGTAAGACAGGGGACAATAAAAAGGGACAAAAAGTCTGCCCGTTCATGATGAACCTTGTAGTTGTTCTTTATACATTAAATTGTATTAATAGTTATTATATTAATGTACCACCTTTGTTTTAATTCTTTATCTGCTTGAMCCACATTTTACCACCAATGCATAAACAAGACAATAATGAAGGAAAAACTCAGTTTTTATTTACAGGTTTTAGTCTAATTGATTCTTTAAATGGCATTAGTTTCTGCATAAGAGTCTGTGTAGAGTTAAAACATATTAGAAATAATTTACACATACCATATTAGCCCCTGAAAAAATGTCTCATGTCCTCATCTTCTTCTTATCAGTGTACGGAAAAGAAGGCGTGAAGATGAACTTTGTGGACCGTATCTTTGTAGGCGAGCTAACAAACACAATTATGTGTGAGGAGTGTGAGCATGTAAGTATACACTAAAGAATTAAAGTGAATATGATGATTGTGTTTTAATGAGACATTAGTCCCGTGATAAAAAGATGTGCACTGTGTTCAGTAGGGCAGCACTTTATTCAGCTAACTAATTAAAAGAAGCCGCTATTTATAATGTGTGGCCCCATCAAGAACGGCTGTGATATCCTTTATACCTTTTTATTTTTTAGTTTTATTGCTTCAAATGACTTCTGAATTAGCTTTATTAAAATACCTTTCAATTTCAGCGGCACAGGTATTTCTCATTACCCTCATAAATGGGCAGATATTTTTCATTGAGCTAAAATCAGGACAAATAAAAGCAAGTMGTCAGTTTCTTTCACCAGCTGTAGCACCAATGGAACCTTTCTAACTTTTGCACCAACAATAAAATGATAATCATGCAATAAGAAAATAAAAAGCGAGAGCAAAATACGAGCAATGTCATTAGAAAAGCAAACAGAAAGCTCTTCAAGGACCAGCTCAAACACCAACTGTTAACAGCAGGCACTTACAGTGAGAGCCCTGTCTGAAGAAAGCAAATGCCACCGTGCAAACTGAGAAACAGCAGCTTCCTCTAATTTTAATCATCTGCAGCACATTGTGTCATACTTGAAACTGAAAAGGAAGCTCCACAAGCTGGAGAGAATTTGGATGGAAGAAATAATTATATTATTATATTAAAAGCAAAACAATGWTGCTGGAGAGATTGTGGTCACATTAATCCCAATCCCCTCCATGTTTTTTAGTCATGGGGATAAATTACAGCTGTTCTGGATGGAGGTTGTTGGACTAATAGACAGACTTCTTCGATGTAAGGTTTGTAGGGATCCACAGGTTTTATACATTGTCCTGATCGAAAAAGAGGACATCTATATCTTTAAAATAATGTTGGTAGCTGTGAGGAGAGTTATCACAAAGAACTGGCAGAAAAGGGAGTCATCAAAAATAAAACAACAGATGAAAATAATGGAGGTGATTTATAAAAGACAGACTAAAACCATCATATAAAAAGGAAAAAGTAAGTGTAAAAAGGAAAAAAGTTAGAAAAATATAAGGTGATGTTATGGTTTGTGTAATTGTTCTTTCAGATCTCCACAGTGAAGGAAGCCTTCATAGACATCTCTTTACCCATCATAGAGGAGAGGGTGAGCTCTTACATTTATAATCATTAGAATAATGTAGAGAATGATAGTTCTTTATTAAAATCTGATTGTGTGTAACAAAAAGTAAGTATTTAAAAGTTGATGTTAAATTGTTATCGGTTTAAATGATTTTCAGTGGGTAAAGTTTGCTTGGTTTTGTTTTCCCCTYGTTCTCCTCAGATATCGAAACCATCCAACCCCGGTCGGTTGGGGAAGGTCTTCTCTCGTGAGCTGGACACTCACACAACCCACAACGAGCAGGTTCTTTCAGCAGCACACTCTGTCAGCAAGAACACCAGGAAGCTGAGCGGACAGGTGAGTAAATGGATCAGAGCTGCACAAACTGCATGCCAATAATGGTTTTATCAATCAGACAAAGCCCCTTTGCCCTGAAGCCCCATAGCCAGTTTAGATGCAATGTGACACATATGATAATAGAACAGGGGTACCCGCCAGCTGGTTCCCAGGTGCCCGCGAAGCGCAACCTTGCTGCGAATCCTCTAGCGCCGGCTCTGAGTGTCGGATCCCAGAGTGGCTGGTCTTGTTTGAAAGCTCTGGTTCTGCCCTACAAGGTGAAAGTTGAATGAAGTCCCTGATGCTCCCCCGCCAAGCTATAAGCAAAAAACCTCCAAAATACGCACTGTCTGACCTCCCGCCGGGGTGGTTTTAGGCCCCCTCCCGGGCTAGGAGCATCAGATCTGGGAAAGTGAGATGACTTTGGATAGCTACGGTCCTCCTCTACAAACTGAAGGTGGTTGCAAGTTCCTGGGACGTTCCCCCGCAGAGAAATTAACCAAYAACCGCCCAAAAAAGGCGCTTTGGCGGGCATTATAGTACTCAATTTACTCCGGAGCGTCTAGCGTCGGCTCTGGGTGGGAGATGGCGTAATGCTACTAATTTAGTTGCAGCATTGAGCAATAATATCGCAAAGGCCTGTTTACCTAATATTGTGAAGTCCTGCTTTGTTTTAAAAATGGGATTATTTCTTCTTTACATTTTACTCACTTTTAAGCAGTTGGTGGGCAGCGCTAATTCAAAAATTAGCCCCGCAATTTCTGAAGCGCTTATGAAAATATTTAGGTCCACAAATTTAGAACCGCTTATGCAGTAGAAATTGTAGTGGAAGCTAATTCTAAAGCGCAGGTTCGCTGAGGTATTACTTTTTTTTTCCCAGCACGGCTTATCCTAGCCTGATTTATTCAGTTTCGGTGTTTTGGTGAAGCCGCGCTACGCTGCCTCTCTCGATCTCAGTTGTCCTTTTTTCCCGTCCTGTAACTGACTGAGCCGACTGTTTCGACACATTTGTTATGAACTCTTTGCTGTGTTTTTGGATGGCTACATTAGCGCTTCCGCGCCCAATCTCAGCCTGACTACTTTCTGTTTCTTAGCTGAACATAGCGGCATTAGCTCTGCTTAATTTTATTCGCTGCTTTTTGGTGACAGCCGCGTGTAYGCTGCTTCTCCCAGTTTCAGCCTGATTTCATTTTGTCCTGTAACTGGAGGTAGCTGGAAAAGCTCTTTTTTGTTTCTTCAAATTGGTTGCTGTGTTTTGGTGACGGCTGAGTTTCCGCTCCATCTCCCAATTTCAGCAGGTATGTTTGTTCCATAGCTGAACAACTGTATCAGCTCTGTTTTTCTAGTTAGCAGTGTTTTGGTGACGGCTGCGTTTGCGCCCCCTCTCCCAATCTCAGCATATTAGTCTGTGCACAGCATGGACATCTCTCACAGTTGTGTGGATTGTGGGGCCAGGCTGCAGTCAGATGATGGTCAAGACCAGTGCCCTGCCTGCCTTGGAAGCGATCACCTGGCAGAGGCCCTGTCAGAGAACCCCTGCGTGAACTGCAGTTATTTGCCTCGTGCAGTGAGGGTGGCTYGGTTGGCCCAATTGTGCCCGAAGAGTCCCAATGATCTCCCACCTTCAGGGCAGGTAGCCCAGCCAAGGCGTTCAAAGCGCCGAAGTGAGGCCACAGTTACTGCGCCACCTCCCAAAAAGAGGTGGTCTAAGTCTGATCGGGGTCTCTCWATGAGAGTTGAAYAGTTAGCAGAATTGACGGAGATGAAATCACTGCTCGAGGAACGTCATCTGGRTAGTGCGGTGGAGGGGCCTGTTTTTTCTTCCCCACCTGTGCCTGAGTTGACTGGAGAGGATGACGTATTGTCATCCTCTCCAGTCAACTCTCCCATTAGATTGTGGATGTCATCTGCCACGCATACAGGGCTGGTGGCTGCTTCCTGCCAGCCAGCGTGAAGGCACACTCTACCAGGAGCGTTTCAGCTTCCTGGGCAGCAATGAGAGGAGTTTCGCTGTAGGTGATATGTGCTGCGGCGTCCTGGGCCTCGCCAAGTACATTTACCAGATTCTATACTGTCAATGTGGCTGCCTCTCATCCTCTAGGCCAGGTGCTGCTTCAAGGATCCTCTGGGCTTCCTCAGTGAGGTATGTGCTCAGGATTCCGTGTGACATCGTTGGTGTTATGGTGCGTTCACACCGAACGCGATTTCAGCGTCAGGAGCAGCAGGTTTACATACAAAGTCTATGGTGGACGCGCTTCAAGCAACGTCGGGAAGTTCTGCGGCGCCTCAAGCGCGATTAGAGCAGCGCGATTTGAACGATTTGATCTGAGCGTTGAACGCTCAGATCGTCCAAATCGATTAGAGCAGCGCGATTTGGACGATCTGAGCGCGCCGCAGAACTTCCCGACGTTGCTTGAAGCGCGTCCACCATAGACTTTGTATGTAAACCTGCTGCTCCTGATGCTGAAATCGCGTTCGGTGTGAACGCACCATAACACCAACGATGTCACAC
>NW_013952655.1:12572-16719 GCF_001266775.1 Austrofundulus limnaeus | reverse complement strand
CATTAAATTCCAGTGAAATATATTTATGTTTGTGGTTGTAATGTGACAAAATATGGAAAAGTTCAAGGGGTATGAATACTTTTGCAAACCACTGTATATTTTAAAAATTGCTTCTAAATGTTCTGTAAATCAAGTGTCTCGTTTTAAAAATCTCTGTAATCAGCTCACGGAATAACAGTCTGGTTTATTTTTATCATCATTTATTAAAAGTTAAATTAATAAGAAAAAATAATTTCCCCCTACCTCAAAAGAGCTGAACATTTAAACAAGAGTCAAAACTAGTAGGATCTCTGAAATGGTACAAAGGGAACGTCTAAAAAAACTAATTTATTTGTTCAAACTGGCTGTTTAGAATTATGAATATTTGTATGTAAATGAAATTTCCCCCATTAAAAATAATTTCTTCCCAGTCAGTCATTTTAGTGTAATAGAGAAATTATTTCTATCTAACAGCATTTGCTAAAAGAATTGTATAATGAAAATTTCTGAAATAATAAGGATAGGACTGCAGAAGCAAATTGTGATGTGGTAAAATAAGCAAAGGTTGTGCTGCTAGGAGCTGGCAAATTTGTGTCTGTGGAGAAAATTTCCTGTCTGATTTTAAAGATACGTATTTGTACAGAATTTGATTTGTGCAGATTCGGAGGGTTTTACAGTGTTTGCTTTACTTCCTGTCTCCCACAGAAACAGCTGAATAGGAGGTCCTCCGGCTCTGTGGAGGAAAAAGGAGCAGCTTGTGGTGTGGAGCGGTCAGAGGAGGAGTGTGTAGCTGGCAGATCAACTCGAGGCGTCTCTGTGTGTAAGATGACGGCAGCTGGGAGCCTGTCTGACGGCAGCGAGAGAGATTCAGGAGCTCAGGACAGCAGTAACGACGCTGACAGCGAGGCTTCGGAGAGCGAGTGGGCGCCACGCTCCTCCAGCCACGGTCACATGTCCACGCCTTCATCCACATCCACCCTCACTCCGTCCCCTACCCCTGCCTCTTCCTCATCTCCCACATCATCGTCCTTTCCCACGAGGCAGTGCGGCGCTGTGGAGCAGCTAGCTACAACCATTTCTAAAGTCACCCTAGGCTTCACACCCAGCGACATCTCCACGTCCACTCACTGCTCTCCTGAGGAGCAAGGGGGGACTCAAACCAGAGATAACCTCCACCATCAGCACCACCAGGGAGCGTTCCAGGCTCTGTCCCACAGCTACACACCCAGCTCCAAGGAGTGCTCTATCCAGTCCTGCCTGCACCAGTTTACCTCCATCGAGCTGCTGATGGGCAACAACAAGCTGCTGTGTGAGAGCTGCACTGACCGCAAGCAGAAGCAGCTGCGCAAAAGCAGCTCTGCAGGTAAGACGTCTGAAGACGCATCCCTGCAGACTCATACAACTGTCTGAAGGGCCGGTGCTAAACCCAGGTTGTCTTTATCTGCTCAGATAAGAAAGTGGAAAAGATTTACACCAGTGCCAGAAAGCAGATGCTGATATCTTTGCTTCCACCTGTCATCACGTTGCATCTGAAACGTTTCCACCAGGTAGGTGTTAGTGAACAAGGAAGGAAGCTCTAGAAACCAACACTATGTGTGGTAAACATCGCATGTCTGTAAATATCTAAGTCTGAGAATTGACTTGATCTGTCATTTGAACCTGATCTTTCAGYTGTTGGGATGCCTTGATGTTATTTTTTGTTCTGTGTGTGTGGTTGTTTGCACACTTTAAGGCAGGGATGAACCTCCGGAAGGTGAATCGCCACGTCGATTTTCCTCTGATCCTGGATCTGGCACCTTTCTGCTCTGCATCTTGCAAGGTATCACTTCACTGCTGTAATCTCACAAAATAATCCAAAATACAAGTTCATCTTAGTTGGAAAATACTGTATATAAAGAAACTTGCTAAGTTAAAAAAGAAGCATTTACAAAGATGACATTTTAACATTAGTAGTATTTTCTTTAAATGTTTTGTGTTGGTGCCACTGTTGGAAACCTGATGCTCTGTATCCTTTTCGTCTTGAATCGTAGAGTCTGGCAGCCGGAGAGCGTGTCCTGTACAGCCTCTATGGGATTGTTGAACACAGTGGCTCAATGCGCGGAGGCCACTACACTGCATATGTTAAAGTCCGTGCCCCCCAGAGGAAATCAGACTGGCGCCACAAGAACCTATCAGGTCAGGGAGATTTTTCTGAGTTCTTTTAGAATCATTTTGTGTACATATTTATTGATGTATTTATGTGTGTGTGTGTGTGTGTGTGTGTGTGTGTGTGTGTGTGTGTGTGTGTGTGTGTGTGTGTGTGTGTGTGTGTGTGTGTGTTTCATGGAACTTTGTTGTTTGTTTTCTTCTCTGCTCGAGGAAACTGTCCATATTCACTGATTAATATAAAGTTGTGTGAAAAACTCCAGAAAGCATGTGTCCTTGCTGCGAACAAGCTTATAYAAGACTGGACATGTTGCAGCTGAAGGCTGTGGTTAGTGAGGGAACAATGTGGGAACACGTTGCTATAGTAACAACAGACCAAAGGGTCAGTCGACATATTGATAGTAAATTAATTTATTAATTATGGATATTTTATCTGTCATAAATTTGTTTCTACCTTCGTGAATACTGATATTATAGTATAAATTACTAGAGAACAAAAATGATCCGTTTGATATCTTTTAAATAACTTTATGATTCAGCAAGTCTTATAAGGATTCATATTTCTCAAGTGTCAGTACAGCAATAAACTCTTGCTTAATTAGTTTTAATTTTCAAAAACGACTTAAATTCTGAGCTGAACTGAGCCATTATAACATCATTCTGAACACAGAAGCTTAACAGCAAAACTTTTCTAAACCTTAATGTGTCACATTCGTCTTAACAAAGGCTAATGTTTGCAACCACTTTTTAGGCAGATTGAAGCTAGTGCCTGCTTTATGTTTTTATTTGATCAAATAACAGTACAACAGAATGGCTGGGTTAATTATTATTATTATTTGTTTATTCATTTTAATCAGACCAATAAATCTGTGTGGAGTGTTTTCCAGCAATAAAGATGTAACTTAGCCATAGCTGAGTTTCCACTTTGTAAACCTTTCCAAATTAATTTAAAGACCCTGTCACACTGGGAGGCGGGGCAAGATGGCGGAGGAGTAAGTCGTGTGTCGCTTGGGCTCCCGCTCCGACTTGTTCAGTTTGTGGTTCTCTACTAAATGTCCTTGCTGTTTTGAGCATTTGGTCTGTCCGGATTCAACCCCTGAGTGATTCTTGCTTGGAAGAGTAGAAGAATGGCGACAAACTCGAGGAAAGSCAAACATTCTAGCTCGACGGCTGTTAGGCCTGACGCCGCCTCGGAGCAGGCTGCAGCTAAAGCCGGAGTTTCGGCGCCCCCCTCTCCCTCGTGCAGCGAGGCGGACGCACTCTCCTTGAAGTCTGACATTCTTGCCGCTATAAAAACGATCTCTCAGCTGTGATCAAATCCGAAATAAAAGCGGCTTTGGCTGAAGAGTTTACTCTTATTAAAGGAGAGCTACAAGCAGTGAGAGCTGAAGTTGCTAACGGCACAATGCTACTACACGCCAACCTGGACCACCTTAAACAGAGAGTTAAAGAGGTGGAGGACGGCTTGTCAACCTGGTCCGATGAGGTTGTTTCTCTGCGCACCACCGTGTTGGAACTGAAAGAAGAAGTCRDYRGGCTCAAAAAGAAGTGTGACGATATGGAGGGGCACATGAGAAGGTGCAATGTGCGCATTATTGGAGTTCCTGAAACGCCAGAATCCAGCTCCACTTCAGCAGTGGCTGAACTGCTAGCAGAGGTTCTACAGATGGATAAAGAGCCACTGGTGGACCGWGCCCATCGCTCTCCAGGTGGAAACAGGTCAGGCGATAAGCCGCGAGTCATTGTTGCTAAGCTGCACTATCATCAAGAATGTGTGGAAATACTGCGTCGGGCTCGGAGTCATGGTCCTCTTCGTTTTAAAGAGGCACCGATCATCATCACATCTGACTACACGGCAGCTGTGGCCAAGGCTCGAGCGGCCTTTACGGAGGTGAGGAGGCTTCTTCGCAACCGACGWGATGTTCGCTACGGCCTGCTTTTTCCTGCACGGCTCCGCATCTCACATGGGGAGGAAAACAAGGAATTCCTGGATGCCAATAAAGCAATGGACTACGTTAAAAAG
>NW_013952655.1:5275-6452 GCF_001266775.1 Austrofundulus limnaeus | reverse complement strand
GTGTGTGTGTGTGTGTGTGTGTGTGTGTGTGTGTGTGTGTGTGTCTCCTAGGTGCGAGAGATGCCGGCAGCAGCTCCCAGGGCCAGTGGGTGTACGTCAGTGATACCACTGTTCAGACGGTACCAGAGTCCAGGGTACTCTGCTCTCAGGCATATTTGCTCTTCTATGAGGAAATGCTCTAATTTAACCAGTCAAAATATTTTCCTTCACATCTGTTTCCAGTGTTTCCCCTAACATTATACAGCCCGCCCCTCTAAGAATTTCACGGAATGTAGTCATTTTTATTTAAAGAAGGCCAAATCAAGTCGAGAGCTATTTTTATGCTTCCCTCCATATCCATCTCTCACCAAACTTGGGGGAAAAGACGGTGCATGAGCGCTGTGTGTGGTCCTCACAAAGATAGGAAGATGTGTGTGTGATTAGACACGCAGCTCTGCTTTTTAATCACTTTGCACCGATGCGACAGCTTTGCGAGCTACTTTTTCTTTCTTTAAAAGAAAATGTGACAGGTGAAGCCACAGCATGSTTACTACCTTATCAATAATTACTGCCTTTTTTTTCCTTTCTCTGTGGGTGGGGGGTCAGCTTCACTCAGCTGCAGGTGAACACCTCCCGGGAACGCACACGTTTCCTGGACTATTTTCCACTGATGATTATGTATTATTTTATATTTATTATATTTATAAAAGCACCTCGCAGCATTTCCCCGTGTGTTCACGTCACGAGCGCAACAAAACCACGACGGATCAGCTGACTGTTTTAAAAGCGAGGGGCAGCAAACCTGTCCAGCTGCAGCGCAGCTCCGACCAGCCCGGGACTTAAAGTTCATACATGTCAACCCCTTCAGACGTTTAACGTGTATAATGAGCATCAAAAATTTGTAAAATCAGTATTAATCACACGCAGATGGGGTGGAGGTTCCCTGACCGCAGGGTGGGGAGGAGGAGGGTCTTTTAAAGACGTGTCTACATTTGACTTTTTTTTTCTAAAATGACAGAGTTCTCTGAGTCAGCTTCAGATGTTTGTAGTTAATCATAATATCTTCTAAATTTAACCAGGTGTTTCAATACCTTTAAATTACACAATCATGTTACTGGAGAAACTTGTCAGTTTGGTTAAAAAAACAGTAAAAATGTTTTTTTTTTCTGTGCAGAGAACTTCCTCTACTATAATTTAT
>NW_013952655.1:2577-4234 GCF_001266775.1 Austrofundulus limnaeus | reverse complement strand
CTTTATAAAACAAGTACTCCCCCCCACCGCCAAGACCAATTTCCTAGGGGAAACACTGTTTCACGTCATCGTCAGGAAACACAAAAAGAAAAAGGGAAATACTGACCTGTTTACTCTTTTGACTTAATGCTCTAAAAACAAAAGATTAAACCTAATTTCTAGTTTACTGCTCAGTTTTATTTCATATCACATCCTACTTTAAAACTCCAGGTCTTTTAAATAAGAGCGAAGGAGAGAAGTGTTTTGAACCAGAGCTGTTCAATATTTCTATTTTATCTCGAGATATGAACTGCATGATAACGTTTGCTACAGTAACGAGCAGAATTATCGCATGCTTGACTGCACTCAGCACTGATGAACTGTTGATGTCAGGTTTTCTGTGTGCACGTGTGTCAGGGAGTGAATGTATAAAAGACAAATGAATGTCACTTAAAGGTGCTACATRTGTAAGTTCAGCTTGTCACAATCAATTACCTAATTACAGTTGTACTCAGTTTTTCTAAAGTCCGAGGTTTATCTGGCACACTGGTAATGTCATCATGTTGAGACTCATTCTGTTATAATGGCACCTGGAGGAAAAAATAGTGTTTTATCTGAAAGTGCTGACTTTGTGATGGTKTAGCAGTAAAATCAAATTGCACACAATCACTGTGGGTAGGTTTTAACTTTTACCCAATTTAATAAACTAAAGGCTAATTTCACACTGCAGGTCTGCAATTCTGACTTTTTTGATTTTTTTTTTTCAAAATCAGAAYGTTGACATATTTTAAATACGACCTCCATCAGACTCCAGTGTGAAYGCTCCACAGCACTGATGTGACCCACAGGCGCAGAAAAAGATGTGGCGTCTCATTCAGTTAGCTGTTTGTTTACACAGTTAGCTAAACWTGCTACTTAACATATCAATTCTGAAGTAGTTGTTCATTCAGAACTGAGTTATCTGGCATGTTTGTTTAGTTCAGAGTTTATATCTGAACCTGCTTCTGACTGGATGCTCCGGTGAAGCATTTTATTTTTGGAACAAAGTGCTTGAAGTTAAGTATTGACTTTAGAATTGATACGGTCCACGACTGACACTGGATGTTACTGTCATATATTTCGGCGGATTCTCAGTCATCCAGGACATGGAAAATTAAAAGACAAAAGACGAAGCAATTGGACTTCTGTTCTGTAGCTGAAGATGTGTGGAGTTACAGATTTAAACAGCGTGACTCCAGGTTAGTTATCGATCCACTCGCCCCCACCTCACTGACGAGAAAGTCAGATGTAATGAAACGTGTGCAGTCAGACTGCAGTCACGACTGAAAAGACCTGGGTCAGATTTGAAAAAATCTGATTTGTTGCGTTCAGACTGTCATAAAAAAAAAAATCTGATTGCGTTTGCCTGCAGTGTGAACGTAGCCATAAAGAAAACCTGAAGGAGGAAGTTTGTCAAACCTTCAACAAACAAGTTTTACAGTAGTTGTTGTGTAGCAATAACAGAATAAACCTTTATAGGTCAAATTATTGACAGTTGTCTACTTAATGTTGACACAGTTTTCTTGATTATTGCTACTTTTTTTTGATCATTTATAATTTATAATATTCTGTCTAAACTGTCCTCCCAAATCAGCTTTTCAAAATTTGACAAGTAGGGGTCTCTGCAGTGCATGGGGGG
>NW_013952655.1:0-1437 GCF_001266775.1 Austrofundulus limnaeus | reverse complement strand
AAAAAAAAAAAAAAAAAACGGGATGTTTATCAAATCAACAAAACACCAAGTCTGCCTTCATTGTATTTGTGGTCTGTCATAGCTCTAAGATGTTTTCAATGAAAAAGGCAGCAGGTGTTTTACTTCTGAATATCAACAGGATGTCTATAAAATAAATTAAGGCTTAAAGGGAGAACCAAAATGAAACATGGAAATGTTTTAGGAAATGTAAAGGTTTATGTCATGAAAAGTGTTTACTGTTTTTATTTTCTATTAATAGGTGTTTTTTCATTGAACATTTGTCAATACAAGTGCAGAGAGGTCTCAATAATAGCTATTATTTTATTTTATTTCCATCATTCAATTTAGTGCCTCTGCTTCTGAACTAAGAAACCTGTGTATGATGAGAATACAACACGTTGAGGTAAATGTAAAGAGGAATATGAGTGTTTTATTTATGTACAACTTGCTGTAAGCAAAGACAATACAGAGTATATGTAATTGTATATAAAAGACATTATAAACTCATGGTGCTTCATGAAAATAAATTAAAATACTGTTCTGAGCTTAAAACATTTTGGAATGAGTATAAAACGTATCAAAATAAAAGATTTCTGAAACTGGTTTGTCTTCATGTCGTGTTTTCCATGCAGCCCAGCTAGTGGAGGAGCGATCAGTAGAGATTTAACGTTTCCTGCTCTGAAAGTGAGACGTCGCCGGCCGGCCCTGCCTCGGCTGTCACTGCAGATGCGGCGGTGCCGTATTCAGAACATCTTGGCCTGTTCTTGGCCCTGACGGGTGCAAAGCAGCACTGCTTGGGAACATGTCACGAGCTGGTGAAGAGGAGGTGGTTGTGGATTCATGTAAAGGGCAGTGTTGGAAAAACCTCTCCCCCACGTGTCCTTTTGTACTCTCACGAGCTGTGACATCCCTGTCGCAGCTGGAACACTTGGACCGKTTGTCAAGTGGRCCACCAACAAAAAGAGCAAATCCTTCCTGAAATGTATTTGTCTATTTTCAAAGGAGGGCAGGGGGACTTCTGGCTCGAGGACATGACTGCTGAGGCGTTTGACGTGATTTAATGTCACTTAATGAAATCCCCCCGCTCCCCTCCTGTGAGACACTTTTAAGAAAATAATAAGATGCTGCTGGACTGCTCCTTTACCAGCACTGGAGGTTAAAATTGTCTTTCTCACCAGGCAAGCTGCTGTCACCATCGGCCTCACCTCGCCGCACAACAAACTCGACATGTTTTCTGGTGCAAACATCAACACACTCAGACTGTGCCTCAGGCTTTGATCTTCTCAGTGCTTTTACAAATCAACACATCAGTCCGACACCAACATGACGTCACTGAACACCTGCAAACACAACTTTTATTAGACCAGGGGTGGGCAATCCTGGCCCTGGAGGGTCGCAGCCCTGCAGGTTTTATGTTTTTCCCTGCTCCAACACACC
>NW_013952654.1:946771-947585 GCF_001266775.1 Austrofundulus limnaeus | reverse complement strand
ATATTTATATAAATATAACTACCAAACCATTTGATATTTTGAGATTAAACATCCTGAACAGAAGATTGTAACTGGAGAAACTTCATTTTCTGTAAAAACAATTTCTGTTGAAGCTGAAGTGTCAAAAAAAGAAATGCTAGCTAAAGGCTAAAAGGAGCAAAATGCTCACTATACCTTAAAATGCAAAAAACAAGCACATGCAAATTAAGAATTTAAAGTCTCAAAACAAACTAAAAGTGGCTAAACTTCATCAAAACCTAAATGTAGTAAAGTGCTAATTAAACATAGCAACATGCTAGCTAAAAATTAAAAGTAAAACTAGCAAAATGCTAAAAGCATGAAAGAAATTCAATTAATACATTAACATCAGAATTTTTATGGAAAGGTAAAGTACCCAGAGTTCGTAGTTTCAGCAGGTTTAGCAGAAGTATTTTTAAAGAAATAAACAACATTCTGAGGTAACTGCAGAGATTTTGGTGTGTTGTGGGAAATGTCTAGTGTAAAAGGTGTTTTAAGTCTTCGTCCCGGTTCTGTTTCAGTGCGAGTCGTCTCTGGACGGACAGCGGGGTCGATGTTGGTGCGTGAACTCCTGGAACGGGAAGAAGCTTTTCGGCTCCACCGACCTGCCTGCAGACGCTGAGTGCCCTTAAACACAAACATGATGTTGCTCAGAAGAAGAAAAAAAGCCACTGATTTTTATTATTTTTATTTTTTCCTTTCTGGTAGCTGTTTATTTATTGATCCTGTCCATGGTGGTGTTGAATTCAGGTACACTGTCACTGTGGGACTTTGGGTCCCCAGACCACCCTGAACC
>NW_013952654.1:945376-945771 GCF_001266775.1 Austrofundulus limnaeus | reverse complement strand
CAGTTAATATCTACCTGAAATGTCTCAGACTCGGGTCTCTGCTCCGGTTAATATCTACCCGAAATGTCTCAGACTCGTGTCTCTGCTCCAGTTAATATCTACCAGAAATGTCTCAAACTCGGGTCTCTGCTCCAGTTAATATCTACCTGAAATGTCTCAGACTCGGGTCTCTGCTCCGGTTAATATCTACCCGAAATGTCTCAGACTCGGGTCTCTGCTCCAGTTAATATCTACCAGAAATGTCTCAGACTCGGGTCTCTGCTCCGGTTAATATCTACCCGAAATGTCTCAGACTCGGGTCTCTGCTCCAGTTAATATCTACCCGAAATGTCTCAGACTCGGGTCTCTGCTCCGGTTAATATCTACCAGAAATGTCTCAAACTCGGGTCTCTGCT
>NW_013952654.1:940914-944168 GCF_001266775.1 Austrofundulus limnaeus | reverse complement strand
GTTAATATCTACCCGAAATGTCTCAAACTCGGGTCTCTGCTCCGGTTAATATCTACCCGAAATGTCTCAAACTCGGGTCTCTGCTCCGGTTAATATCTACCAGAAATGTCTCAGACTCGGGTCTCTGCTCCAGTTAATATCTACCAGAAATGTCTCAAACTCGAGTCTCTGCTCCAGTTAATATCTACCCGAAATGTCTCAAACTCGGGTCTCTGCTCCAGTTAATATCTACCCGAAATGTCTCAGACTTGGGTCTCTGCTCCGGTTATCTGCTGGAAATGTCTCAGACTCAGATGCTGTACCAGGTTATTAGCCCTCTGGAAATACTGCAGATGTGCTGTGTGAACGACTCAAGTGAACCGGGGTTATTTGATTGACTGATTGACTCAGATTCACTCAGTTCCATAAAGTGAACCATATTTACCAGTTTCAGTATAAAACCCTAAAACCTGGGGAAGGTGGACTCAAAGTGTGTTGTGATGTCCAACATCTGGAGTCTTGTTATCGCGGAGACCTAAAGCGCACGTTGTCGACTAACTTTAGCTCGTACGGCTCTGCACTGCCTTTTGACCCACTCTCTGTTTGCCTTGGTCGGGCACAGGAATGCACCTCAACCCCTCGTGCCCCCCGCTGCCAGCCTGCCTGGCACCACCTGATTTATTTTTATTCGTTTCAAACTGAATCTTCACTTCATTCTTATTGACACATTCCAAGACCGAAGGGGCAAGAATTCATCCAGAAACAACAAAGGAACTTCGAAATGTGTTCACTTTTTATTTAAAAAAAAGACATTAAATACAAATATATTTTGATTCAGAATCATTTTCCTTTTCTTGGAGAAAACACGAGCTTTATGATTTGTAGCTTGTACGAAGAGGAATAAAACAGAATACCCGTGAACAGAAAGAGAGAGGTTTTTTTTAAATAAAATAAAGATTTACAGAAGAAAAAGCCCTAACAGACTGAAACATGATGGCAGGTTGTGCACGGAGAGAAGGGACCGACTGAGATGCCTAAAGTCGCCTTCAGGGCGCCAACAGAAGGAAAAACAAAACATTCATTAGTGATTATATTCCCCAAAAATACGCTGAATCATATTCATCTCTGTGCAATCAATGAAGAAAAATCTAAGTTGATCAGCTTATATTTCTTTCATAGATAAATAATTTTTCTTTTTAAGTTCTGTACATGATGTCCGGTCAGACGTAAAGCTGGCCAGAAAATACTACTAATAACAATAATAATAATAATATATAAAAAGACACACGTAAAAATATGAGGGAGGGAATAGCTTAAACATATTTTATGTATGTTCCTCCCTTAAATCAAGTTTTTGAGTCGGTGGCGTTCAGCACCAACAGGCTGGCTGTCTGAGCCGATCCGGTGCTGCCGAGCTACTGGGTAGGTGTTCTCCTGCCGGGGCTCTCCGCGTTTCAAGTCTTTACACAGGATGTGCGAGAGCATTGGGCAGGAAGCTCCGCCCCATTTGTGTGAATTCATATTTGCGTGGAGATCTGTTGGTGTGCGATCGAATGAGCGCGAAACACAAACACCAACAGCTGCACCAAAGGGGGGAATTTTTTTTATTTTTATTTTTTTTGCTAAATTTGCCGTCCTGGTGGGTTTATCGTTTTACATCATCACGCAGTTGCGTCTGACATGACCTCCCAGGACAGGTGTGCAGGAGCGGGTCGGTCCAAATGTCTTTAACTGCATGCATCGTGGAGTGGCAGCGCAGCTAAAGTGCTTTAAGTGCTTGTGCTTGAAGCGTAGGGGGCAGTGAGACGGTCACACCGGGGCTCGACCCGTTTAAAAAAACAAGCCAATGCCATGTTGCACCACGGACAGGAAGAGGACGAGGATGAGAGGGATGGGAAGAGGACCAACGAGGGACAAGAACGAAGGCAAAGAAAGAGATGACTGACCTAAAACTGCATGGTGAGAGCACTTTAAAACAGCAAAACTTGGCAGAAAAACCAGTTTATAAAAAATGTAAACATGCAACGACATTAAAAGTAGTTTGTAGCATTCACCTCATCAGCTCATATGATCTGACTGTTGGAGACAATAAACTGAGAAAAAATTAGCAGATTTTCACTCATAATCAAACTTGCTGCTTATTTTGATTCCAACAACACGACCAAGTTGCAACCAAGTGACCATTGAGTCGTCTTTTGAGCAGCCAGTTTTTAAAAAATCACAACTTCATCTGTGGAGCTTGCAGAAATGTATTCTTGGCCTTGCACATTATTTAATTTCCCACCTCAGCTGGCTTTGTACCCTCACTGGCAGGTTGAAGATACTCATGATAACTTTGGGACTTATTTAAAAAAAACTGTGGTACAAACTTGATGAATGTGTTCAAAACTCAAGCGACTGTACACACACGAGAAAGACGTTCTGGATAAATCCAGGAGACTAGAAATGTGACGAATGGCTAACTTAAGGAATCCGGATCTTGGCAAACCATTTCTTTGAAGAGCCGCTCAATTATGAAGTAGCACCATCACTTGGGGATATATTTCATCACGCGATGGATATACATTGTCACGTAGGGATATACATCTTCACATAGGGATATGTATAAGTTTACCTAGGATAGACATGTTCACGAGAGATATATGTCATCATGAGACAGATATCGTCACGTAGGGATAGACATCTTCATGAGGGATAGACGTCATCATGTGACTGATATACATTGTCACGTAAGGATAGATGTCTTCACATAGGGATACATGTCTTCACAAGGGATAGATGTCTTCACATAGGGATATATGTCATCAAGTGACAGATTTACATCGTCACGTAGAGATAGACGTCATCATATGACTGATAGATGTCTTCATGTGACTGATATACATCGTCACGTAGGGATCGACATCATCAAGTGACTGATATACATCGTCACGTAAGGATAGATGTCTTCACATAGGGATTTATGTCTTCACAAGGGATAGATGTCATCAAGTGACAGATATACATCGTCACGTAGGGATAGACGTCTTCATGTGACTGATATACATCGTCACGTAGGGATAGACGTCTTCACAATGGATAGATGTCATCAAGTGACAGATATACATCGTCACGTAGGGATAGATGTCTTCACAAGGGATAGATGTCATCAAGTGACAGATATACATCGTCACGTAGGGATAGACGTCTTCATGTGACTGATATACATCGTCACGTAGGGATAGATGTCTTCACGTGACTGATATACATCGTCACGTAGGGATAGATGTCTTCAC